>NW_005187566.1:1147352-1148308 GCF_000239375.1 Pundamilia nyererei
GGCATGAAGCGCGGCAGGGTCTCCTGGAAAGTGCATCCGCATTCTGGTGGTTTTTCCCAGGTCGGTGCAGCACCTGGAAGTTATACTCTGCCAGCTTCTCCAACCAGCGGGCCAGCTGGCCCTCGGGCTCCCTTAGCCTTGTCAGCCAGCAGAGGCTGCTATGGTCAGTCCGGACAGTGAACGGCCTACCCAGCAGATACTGTCTGAAGTAGGAAGTGAACGCCACAACCGCCAGAAGCTCTCGTCTGGTTGTACAATAGTTTTGTTCGGTAGCTGACAGCCGCCTGCTCCCATAAGCCAAGACCCGCTCTTCGCCCCATTGCACTTGGGAGAGAATTGCTCTGATCCCACAATCGCTGCCATCAGTGTCAAGGAACAAGTCACCCTGGTCCAGTGGGTAACCCAGGACAGGGGCTGCTGTAAGTCGTTTTTTTAATTCCTGGAATGCTTACTGGCACTCAGCAGTCCAGTTAAAACGGGCATACATCTTAGTGAGTTCGTGGAGGGGTTTGGTTATTGTGGCAAAGTCCTCCACGAAGCGGCGGTAGTATGAGGCTAAGCCAACAAACTTACGCACTTCTGTGATGGTCTGCGGTGTAGGCCAGTCCGTCACCTGCTGAACTTTCTGGGGATCTGTGGAAATACCTCCAGCAGAGATGATATAGCCCAGATAGGCCACCTGCTCCCGAAACAGGCAGCATTTAGATGGCTTCAGTTTTAGGTTGGCTCGACGCAATCTGATGAACACTTGCTCGAGCCGCTCCAGCATCTGGGTGCTATCCTGACCCAGGACAATGATGTCATCTAGGTCATCTCAGCCCACACAAATATATCAACAACAGTGATCACAAAAAGGTGTATAACTGAACACAGTAGTGCAATTTTTAACCAGGTCTTCCCATTAACACCTGACCTGTCCAGAGGGTCAGTCAATGAGCTCGTCAATAGCTTCAATG
>NW_005187566.1:1150356-1152164 GCF_000239375.1 Pundamilia nyererei
TTTGTTTGTTTGTTTGTTTGTTAATTAGTTAGTTAGTTTATTTGCTTGTTTTAATCAATTTTAAATCATGCTTTTTATTTGTTCTTGTTTCTAATGTCTCTGTAAAGCACTTTGAATCACCTTGTTGTTGAATTGTGCTATACAAATAAACTTGCCTTGCCTTGCCTTGCCTAGGTACACTAAGCACGTCTCCCACTGCAGCCCAGCCAGGACTCTGTCCATAAGCCTTTGGAATGTGGCCGGTGCATTGCACAGTCCGAACGGCATCACATTCCACTTGAACAATCCCTTACGGGTACAAAATGCAGCTGCTTTTCGTTTAAGTGCTAGGGGTCATCTCTACCTGCCAGTACCCTGATGTCAGGTCTAGTGTACTGAAGTACTTGGCAGTGGAAAGCGTGTCAAGGGTGTCCTGGATGCGTGGCAGGGGATAAGCGTCTTTAAGGGTTCGCTCATTTAGTGGTCTATAGTCCACACATAGTCTGGGACTCTGGTCTTTCTTCTTCACCATCACAATTGGAGCAGCCCAGCCGCTATTGCTAGGTTGAGCTAGCCCAGCCTCCAGGCTATGCTGTACTTGCTGGTCGGCCGCTATTTGTTTGTCCCCTGCCATCCTGCGTGGCGGGTGCTTAACTGGTGGCCCTGGCGTGGTCAGGATGTCATGCTGGACAACACCAGTGCGACCAAGGTCATTTGGGCCAGTGGAGAAGACATCACCATAGGACCGCAGCAGGCCTACCAGTTCGCAGCGGGCAACATGAGTCAAACCGGGGCTGCTCTCAGCATAAAGGGCCTGCAAATGGCTTGGCACAGAAGCAGGGGGAGTACCATTAAGCTCGAGGGCTGCCAAGACCCTTGGTGGGTGACTCCCCGACCCCTCCAGGACCTGCACCGGCTGAAGAACCCCCGCCACGGCAGCCCGCTTTAAGGTAACAACTGCAGCCCCAGGGTTAAAGACTCTGATTGGGATGCTAGAGGGTTTACGAGGTTGTACAACTGTGTGAGCCACCAGCACTTGGTGCTTCTCCACAAAGCCCTTTGTGGGGCTTAGCATCATGTCTCTATGAGCGGCACAACGGAAGCTGGAAAACCCGGGGACCACATACTCGCCTGGTTCCAAAACCGTAGTGCGTGCCACCCTAACAACAAGCACCTGGGGTTGAGGGCACAAGCCAAAGCATGGTATCTTTTCATCAAACAGGGTTATCTCTTGGTGGCCGTAGTCTAAGCAAGCGCACGATTGTTGCAGGAAAGGGTGCCCCAGGATAACTTCAGTGCCCTCAGCCATGTCGGCCAAAAGAAAGTCTACATTTTTAACACCGCTCCCCACATGTACAGGCAGGATGACCTCACCCAGGACGGCCAATCCCTCTGGACCAATGCCTTGTACAGTCTGAGCAATGGATGCCTACACCTGGGGTCTTGACTCCGCCGGGATGGTGTTAAAATAGTGGAGGGGCAGCACATGCCGCCGTGCACCAGAATCCAGTAAGGCCCGTATTTCCCATCCCTGTATTACTATCTGGACACACATCACATCTTGGCCTCCATTATGGAACACTGTGCCTGGGTCAGGGGCTGGGCCTCTAGCAGCTTTTACAGGCTTCTGGGCAGGTGAGCGAGGAGAGGGGCAGTTCCTCTGTAGATGTCCTATGCCGGAGCAGTTATGGCAAACAGCCTCCTTCCTGCTTGACTTGTTAAATGTGCTCCAGCTTTGGCGCCCACGCTGGATACGGTAGGTCTTTGAGCTCTTTCTGGTGGTTCATAGCTTAGCATATGAACATTCTCCCGTAATGCAGCTGTTCGGG
>NW_005187566.1:1152671-1167968 GCF_000239375.1 Pundamilia nyererei
TGGTGCAAATTACTGACCTCTGTCATCATTTTAGGTGGGGGAACTTGCACAATCGGTGGCTGACTAAATACTTTTTTGCCCCACTGTATTTACCTTTTCATACCTCATGTGTTAATACACCAACATTAATGATTAATGTTGGTGTATTAAACTCTGTCTCTCCTTCATAGTGTGACTTGTCTCCCTCTCCCCTCACCCCTGATCAGTCGTGGCAGATGGCTGCCCCTGCCTGAGCCTGCTGGATTTTTTCCTTCCCACTGTTGGCAAGTGCTTATTCAGAGTAATAACAATAATAATAACTTAGATTTGTATAGTGCCTTTCAAGAAACGTGGGAACGCTTTACAAAAGGCTATTGTTTGATTGGTGCGTCTCATATCATGAGGTCTTTACATTACAATATAAAGCATCTTGAGGCGACTGTTGTTGTGAATTAGTCCTATATAAATCAACTGAACTAAACTGAACTGAATTAAATGAATTCATAAATGCAAACAGATATGATGTGGCAGTATGTTGATGAGTGTGTACTGCTGAGAGCAACAAATAGCAGATGGACTACATCATATTACTGCTGTCTCGCCGTGGCTAGAGGGCTACTGAGTGTGAGTGGTCTCTTGCCTCGTCCCTGTCTTTAAAGCAGCCATTTCAAAAGTAACACGACTGCAAGTTTAATAAAAAATATAATTTCTTCTGTTAAAGAAAGTTTCTTCCATCTGAGGGCCGTTGAGAAGATTAAGAACGTGCTCTCAACTGCTGACTTTGAGAAAGTAATTCATGTCTTCACTTCATCCATACTTGATCATAACTAGCTTTTAATTTGGAATCAGCAAAACTCTGCTTTTTCATCTACAAGACTCCAGCAGCTCGACTCCTGACAGGCTTGCTTTTTTATACTGGTTTCCATTACATTTTGGAATAGATTTTAAGATTTTATTGATTGTTTTTAAGTCACTAAATGGATCTTGGTTTGACTTGACAGGTTCGTTGCACACAATCACAATAATGTTGGTTGTGTCACAGTGTTTTGTCTGGTGTCACTGTAGCATTATGGGAAGGATTTGTACTTTCAGAAAGAAGACATTGTTTACTTTGACTTCACTGTTTCCTCATATTTCCATTTCTTCTGTTAGAAGATTTAAGGTGTTTTTTGTATGTCATGTGGGTGAAAATTCAATATAAAGGTATATGTGAATCAGATTGTAACCCTATACATGGTTCATCCTGCTGCATCAGTGTGGACAGACATAAACTCTTCTGATACAGACAGCTGTCACAGTCTTCTAGTTCCCCTCTCACAGATTGGCAGTGTCACTTTCACTTGCTGCTGGCGCTGCCTCTCTGTCTGAGTTGCAGATTGAAATACTGTTAAATTAGGTAGGCGTGAAGTAAAATAGCTGTGTTTATATATGCTGTGACCTTAGCACACCTTTTTATATTGCAATCAGTGAAATCAGCCAAAGGGTAAAAGTACTCTGAAGCTTCTTTTTAAAAAAAAAAAAAAAAAAAAAAAACCTGACCTAACTAAGGCTCTTAGCTCTGGGGTATCAAACATTTTGCACTGCTGTCTTTTGAAGTGGGCATGAAAGGACTGAACTTTAACTTGACTAACAACTAAGCCTTTCATGAAAACACACTTTGAAATGAACACTTAAAATTATTTGTTTTTTCTACTTGTTTCTTTCTGCATCTTTAAAACGCAAATGAAAGCAGTTTGAACCTGTTCTGCAACAGACTCACTTTTTGGCCTGAATAAATAAGACTCCCCTGCATGTGGCCACCACAACCAACTGCTATAATCACTGTCGACACCACCCACATCCTTGAGGAATTAGAGAGTCAGACGAGGAGTGAGGAGTGAGGTGTCAACGCCACTGGGAGGCAGGGAGAAGTCAGAGAAGGCACCTGGAGCTGTTGGTGTCAGTACCAGACCTCATGCTGGCGTTGCTTCTGTATCTGCTGTATTTTTAGTCTGAAAAGACTGGGCGCAACAGTGAGTCATATTTGGGTTGGCTGAACTTTCAGAACTTGGCTGAACAACAACATTAAATATGTGCATTTAGGTGCACTTTCTAGTTGAGTGTGTAGGATTTAGCGGGCTCTATTAACAGAAATGGAATATAATAGCCAAAATTATGTTTTCATTCGTGTATTAAAACATGATTCGTGTTTTTGTTGCAATGAGCAATTTATATCAAATCCTGCCATCTATAGAAGACATTTTCTTACTAAACTGAAAGGAAAGTCCAAATATATAAAGTCTAAAGGCTCATACTCTGCACTAAAATTGGTCCTTTGCAACATTAACCACATTAAATAATGAGGTAGTTTCCACATTTGAAAAGAGGTATTCTTTCCTATGGCTAGCTCTACTTATTGGGGAAAAACAAAGAAAAGCATATTTATTTTGTAAATTATGGACTGGAGTCAAAAAGGAAAATACAAAAGTGTATAATTTACTGTATGATTAACAAGTCAGTAGCAAATTAGAATGCAGTGTTGATTGATTCTTCAGTCCAATCCACCCCTTGCTCATTATATTGTTTAAAACACTTGAGGCTTCATATTTTGACTTCACTGAGTAATGACTTAAATAGTAATAGTATTGAGTCATGTTGTGTGCTTCTGGTGTGCCTTCCTTGTGATTGATAAGTCACTACCATGCCTTGTTCTCGTTGTAAGACGCTCTTGTCTAGTTTTAAAGCACCAATAGGCCATGAGTGGAAATGTTCAGCTCAAGGCTTCACAATGGGACAAATCACTGGGAGATTCTAAGGATGCTATGTCTGCCTTTCATAGAAGGTCAGAGCTTTTTCTGCAATACTTGGGTGCCCAATCTAAAGGATTACAATCTCTACATGATTAGTTGCCTGAAAAGCCAAACACAAGCTCTACGGAAGGTTTTTGTGTTGTTTCTTCTATATATTTGTAATAGGATGGTGAAATGGGGCATATTCATCTGGTTGCAATCTGCAAATCATTGCAAGTTGCCACTAACTATCCCATATGGCTTCTTGAAAGAGAAACTATGGTTTATTTAGTGTTGGATAACAACTTGGTTATTATCTTTATGGTTTCTGGCTGAAAAGCAGCCTTTTGTTACCCTCAGTGTCAACATGAAAGCAGCTTCACCCTAAATACCTAGAGTATGGGGACTGATCACTTACCAATATATCCTAATGTAACCACCAAAAAATATGAGAGGAAGTTCTTGAATAGCCAAACCGTATGTGGCTGTGGTTCAGGAGGTAGAACACGCAATCTCACAATTCAGACGCCCTCTATAGAAAATAGCAGAGCAGGCTGTACCTGCTGCAGAGACTCAGGTTTATTGGAGTGAAGGGCCACTCCTGAAGGCCTTCTATGACTCGTGGTGGCTTCAGACATCTTTTACAGTGTGGTCTGCTGGGACGGCAGCATGTCTGCTGGGGACAGGAAGAGACTGAACAGGCTGATCCGCAGGGCCAGCTCTGTTCTAGGGTGCACTCTGGACCCAGTGGAGGTGGTGAGTGACAGGAGAATGATGGCTAAGCTGTCATCCCTGTTGGACAACATCTCCCACCCCATGCAGGAGACTCTGACAGCACTGAGCAGCTCCTTCAGTGGAAGGCTGCGGCACCCACAATGAGGGACGGAGAGATTTGCAGGTCTTTCCTCCCCACTGCTGTCAGACTCCACAACATGGTCTCTGCAGATGACCACACACATGCAGACAGAAACACGCACACACATCGCATACACAATTGTAACTTTCGCCCTGATGTGCAGTAGTACCAAGTGCAATTTTTCCTACTATAACAAAGCATTTTATCCTATTTTATCTTATCCTATTCTGTTGTGTTTTTCTTAATTTTTTCTGCTCTTAACTTGTACTCACGTGTACAAGTTATAAATGTTTATCTTATCTTATCTTATCTTACCAATCAAAAGGCTGTGATTTGATCCTGTGTCTTCACAAGTAGAAGGTTGATTTTGTTAATGGACCTGTGTGTAAGGTGTGTAACCCCAACTAATCAAAAACCTCTCAAAGTTAGAAGACAGACAGATGAAAAAGGAAAGGAAAAACCTGAAGCCTTGTGAAGTGTTTGCAGTGGCTCTGTTATGCTGCGGGCAGCACTTTGATAGCATTAATTTGGACCTACTTGTTTCTTTTGAGTGAAGGGTCACTGCACCTGAAATGCACCTGAAATAAGAGAAAGATGACTTTATTTAATGTGATGACTGGGTAGTGTAGTCACCTGGTTATTTTAGCATATGAGATCTTGTCCATGTGCTGAAAAAACTATTTAGTATAACACTCACAACTGCATAAGAAGACAAAGAGCGTTAGCGTTAACTAAACATCTCACTTTCCTTCAGGAACATCTTCAAAGCAAATTTTCCACACAATCAGCTGTAGAGTATCTTAAGTTCACCTGTTTAAAGACATAGGAAAGAAATGTTTGCTGCTGTGAGGAAAAGCGTGATTACTCATAGACCCCGGCTTGATTACAATTCAAAGAGGCAGTCTGTGGAAATTTGACCTACATTTTGTCAGGGAAACTCTGCTTTGAAGTTTGAAATGAGATTGGGGAAGCTTCAGTCATTCTTTTAGAAAAAGGCATCGTATACAACGTGTTTTTTTGTTTGTTTGTTTTTTTATTCTTAATATCAAAGCTTTTGAAGACTCAATTAGCCACATCTCTGGTCTTGTCATAAAGCTGCTTCAGTCTTAGTTTAATAGATAGTCACAGAGAGTAGAAGCGTAGATGGGGCTGTGATATAAGCAGGCTCTTCGAATCTTTTCACACAGCAGCATATTTCAGGTATATGACATGTTTGTAAAGCATTACAGTTCTGTGAGTGAGATCATTCAGAACCCCAGTGCCATTTCACAGCAACACAAACCATGCAGCATCTGGTTACTGGGTGCATGCATAATTTCAGTCTTTTACAGAGAACGCTCCGGTTTCCCTGCTGTATATCAGACAGATACATTTCATAGGATAGCAGAAAGAAAGATTTGTCCAATCAACTGATAAATCTTCAAACTTCAAAGTAAATCAAAAACTCCAATAGATGTGAATCCGCATCCACAGACCTAGAAAGGGCCTATTGTGAAATTATAACAGCCAATATTTTCAGAAAAAGCATGACAAGTCTCTACAGTGAAGTCAGTGCTCAACAGGCAAACTCTGAAAAAAGCATTTTAAACTAGGGAAGTTGTTAGTTAATGTTTTTCCAGTTTACATTTGTATTAATGCAAATTGCATTATGTTTAGATACATTTAAATATGACAAAAACAGAGAGTACCAGTCAAACACTGTAGCTCAGGAGGTCATTTGCTAATTGGAAGGTTGTGGTCCGATCTCTGACTGCTCCAGTCTGTATATCAAAGTATCCTCTGCAAGATATTGTCCATTTAAGTAAATAATGCATTCATCGGAGTGTGAATGTTAGGTGTAGAAAGTGCAGTTTTTTTGGAAAACTGCACAAACTAGTAAAGCAGATTTTATTTGCTTGTGTTAATTTTCATTCAATTCAATTCAATAAAACTTTATTGATACTGAAGGTTGACCCCGAAGGGTTAAGGCAACTGACCTTTTACCAGCGCCATCTTACTCTTCCAACCATACATACATTACAAAACATCACATGGGGAAGACAGGTCAGAGAGGTATAACAATAGAAAATGCACAACATGAGGAAAGACGAGGAGAAAAAAGAACTCCCCCCAGACAGAGCTCCAACAAGGAGATCAGTTTGAGAACAGAAAAAAACACCTCAGCTCATAGCACATGAATCATCACATCTCACAACATAGAACACATAAGCTTCGAAGGCATTTGGAGGGGCTGGGGGGTGAGTGTGGGTCTGTGTCAGTGTACATGCGTATGTGTGGGTGTGAGTGTGTGTTTGTGTTCCGTGTTCAGCCGAGAGAAAGTGTTCCTTCACTCGGTTAGGCAAAAGTCAACAATCTTCGGTCGACTTTGAGGAGGGAGAAAGTCACAACACAGTCTTGTTATCTAAGGGAGAATTGTTATTCTCGTCAGCTTTTGCCTTGAGCAACCAGCTGGCACCAGGGGGCCGTATGAGATGAAGATGGTAGTTGTTTTGGTTAGTGCAAACAAACTGCATCCAATTTTACAGTAGGTCTAATGTTCGTCACTGGTCACCAGGTCTCTCAATTCCCATTGTTCTTCTTCAAGATGTTATCCATATAGCAGAGCCATGAGCTTCTCCAAGATCTTATCCATATTGCGTTAAAAAAAACACAGTCTGAGTACTCACAGTCCTGCCCATCATCTATCATATCGGCCAGCCTTGTGGGATTTTGAACAGCTGTAGCCGCTTCTTGTACTTTGATAAGCCAGGTCTGAACCAGCTCCAATCAACCAGAACTCTGTTATCATGGTTCTGAATCGGTAGATCTCATTCAATGCCCTCCATTGAGAGTGTAGCCAGACGCACGATGCAACCGACCATCGAGTGTCCAGCAGCAAACGTCTCTGCAGGACAATCAGGCTCTCCCAAGCCCAGGAGTTGTCAGTTTCGTTAAGGGACCAGTTGATCAAATCCATAATTCAAATTTTTAGAGAACAAGTCTGGGGGACTCTCTTAGGGTTAGAGAATAAGTGAGACTATACAAAAGCAGGAAAAATAAAGGAGAGGGAGAAGGAGAAAGTGCGACCGCCTCAAGAGCCAAGAGAGTTTGATAGTTCAAAGGGAACTTATGAGATAATTTCAGTTACAAAATTCTCACTATGTAGGACTGCTTGTATAAAAGACTCACAAGACTCACAAGTTTTATTCATTATTTGCTTCTCACCTGTGTTTTTCTCCCAAGGTTGTACCACCCAGAAGAGTCCCACTCTCTGAGGTTCCAGCTAGCAGCAAGTAATTGAAGAAGGGGTTAAATAGCCATATGAGACTTTACTATTTATTTGAGGTGGTATGCCAAATTGGAAAACATTTTATTTTATAGTTGTAATAATTTCTGCTGTATTGATTTAATGTTAATAAAAATTATTAGATAAGCTGTGTGTTTAGTTAATTAGTTCAGTGTAGCATGAAACCTAAGACTAGCATCAGTCTATAAAAGGCTTCCAGTTAACGTTTGAGGCTATTGCTGGAACCACGTCCCATTGATGTTGGTCAGGGGTGTCCAACTCCAGTCCTCAGGAGTACTGTCCTGCAGTTTTTAGATGCATCCCTACTCCAACACAGCTGAATCAAATGATTGGATTACCTCTTCAGCATGCCATCAAGTTTGGCAAACGCCTACTAACAAGCCATTCATTTGATTCAGGTGTGTCAGAACAAGCATCCATCGAAAAGCTGCAGGACAATAGCTCTAAAGGACTGGAGTTAGACACCCCTGATTTTGGTGAATGTACATATGGTTGCTCTGCACCTCAAACCTCCTGTTGTAAATCAGCCACTATGGGCCATCCTAACGTACACAGTATTAGCAGCAGTCACTGCAGTGTAGCTTGTTTTTTCCCGTGTATTATTGTGAATTTTTCATGTTTTCCACTTTTCCCACTCCAAGGTAAGACATTAATGTCAGATTATAGACTTAACTCAGTTTTTGTAATACTGAAAGTTGGGTTTTGTCTAATTTGGTTATTTTTAGTAAACAGCTTAATAGTTTAATATTAAGCTTTTCTTTGAAATAAGTGTAGAAAAAATTGAGATGCTGGTTGGTTAAAAGTACATTTTTTATTCCACACCACAAGAAAAGTAGGTAAATTTAATTAACTTTCAGTTTCTGACTGCAGGCACCAACTGGTTTTACCTCAGCTTTTTACTTGTTTGTCATTTTTTTAATTTCAGCTTTCATGGCAATATTTTTCATTTATTAATGAATTTAAGTTAGTTGAGGATTTCTGAACAAATGCACAGTCACTACATATTAGAAGGTAAAACAAGCACGATTTCCCTAAGACAATAAGCTATTGTTGCTTAATTAAGCTACAGTATGCAGTGATGCATAATCATGGCACATTTGTTTAGAGATTTCTCACATTTTTAAAGAAGCCCAAACTGCTTGGCAGGAGTTACACTAAATCTCCCACACTCCCGTCAGATGAAAGATGCTGGCCAACGAATTAACGCCAAGAATACATCCACAAACTCATAATGTAAAAATAAGCTTTGTGCCCCCGAGCATCTTTTTTTGCTGTTGCTTTTATTGTAATTATCTGAACACATTCATCTTTTCTGTGTTAGGTCTGCTGCCTCGCTAAAAGACCAGGCCTTTATATGTTTGGAGATTCTTAATCATTTCCTGTGCACGCTCGGTGAAACACACTCACACATATTTGGAATGTACCATTTAAAGGCCCAAACTGAGAAGACTTTAACAAATGCTCTTTGCAAATAATTAAACATTCAGATGGTTCAGGCAAGGACGCTTCTAAGCTGCATTTTATCCATTTCCAAGGAAATGTATCCCCACCCACACACTCCTCTGAATCCTGCTGAAAAAAGATCTAATTTTTCTTTTACTATGACTGGTCATTTAAATCAAAGCTTGAAGGCAGAATTATATGACAGAGGGATCGTATAATATGTCCTAAAGTTTGAACAAATCTAGTTACAACTTTTCTCCTGATTCTAAAACTTAGCTCAAGGCTACTGATGAGTTTCTTCTTTACTCACTTACAAAGTGTGAGTTTCAGCAAACTGGCAGGACCAGACTGTAGTCGCATGGAAGCATTAGAGTTATGAAGAGGGTATTTGAAGTAGTTCTTTGTGGCAGCAGCCTATTAGAGAGCATGTGGCTGTAAGACATAGTTCACTTTTGCCAGACACAAAGGGACAGTTTTCTCATTGAGATTGTGCTTTTTTAATATTAAACTTCCGATTAATTACATATAAGCCTGCAGTGAATATGTGCATGACATATAATTATAGTGCTTCAGTTCTGCCAGGTATTTGCCAGCATGATGGAGTGGTTCATACAATCCAGTACCATCTGTTATGTGCCCAAGAAAGTGTTTAATGGATTGTAGTGTGCTGCTCCCCAGAGGTTACACATCTACACTGCAACTTGTATCTCCCATTACCTTTGATATATTGATAACGGTAGCTTCAGTTGATCGAGGTTCAATTAAAAATGCTGAGCATAGATGGTGTATTTCCAGATATACAGATGGGTGACGTATTAAAGTATAATTGTATGGTAAGACTCATTAATTATACTGGCATATCTACAACCAGCAGATTTATCAGATAATGTAAGACTTTCCCTAATAAGTCATCTGTACAAATTCACAATATAATTTCTTAACCTTCTATCTGTCAGTGTGTGTGTGTGTGTGTGTGTGTGTGTGTGTTGACTTGGACAACATAATTTTCATTGTATATGTTTTTGTTATCATGCCTTCCATCCACTTCCCACACACAGAGAGACTTCCTATTAAGTCCTGTGATATTAAAACTAAGTCAGTCAAATTAACAGAATACTCAAAATAATCCAGAAAAAAAAGTTGTTTCTTTTGTTACATAGAGGAAGCAGGTCCAGGCCCGTGACTTGGCTCTCTCCTTCACTTTCTTCGCATAGCTTCAACGGCACACGACTCCTACCTTGACACTTCAGCAGCGGACGCCACCTGTAGACTCCACACCGCATGCAGACTCCATGCTGCCTGCGCCTGTACCAGAGGGTTCTCTGTCACCAGTTCCTGCGTCTAACTTGGTGGTTTACCTCCTCCTTTATCACCAGCACCCTGCTAGACCACCCATTGTCTTCACCCACCTGAATCCCATCATTGTACATCACTGCCGGAAACAACTCGAAACAACCATTCATCCTGCCACATCACCATGGTCCTCCTTTTCATCATTCTGAGGGGCCCTGTCATTATTACTACAGCTAGTGCCCTGTTCAGCCTCCAGCCAACCAGGGCTGGTTTTGGCCCGAGCCCTGGCAGACCCCCTGAACTGTTGGCCTCCCCCTCATCAGCTGCCTGACCTCAGAACTACTTCACACCATGCTGGAGGCTGCTCTGTAGCCAGGTCAACCTGCTGACTGTGTGTGTGTATGTGTGTGTGTGTGTGTATACATATTTTTATATGTGTATATCCTAACTGTAAGAAAACACTGGTTTCTAAAATCAGTGCTGTCAAATGTTAGAAACAGAATTTAGTGAAGTATCTTCTTATTCTGTCTTTCTATCATCTTTTTATCATCCCCGTCGCTCTATCCACTCATTCTTTCTGCCATGCCTCTGTCTCTCAGTTATTCATCTCAATGATCCATCCCCTCATTCTGTCTCTCTGTCACACCTATGTATCTATTATTTCTCTTTCTCTTTATTTTTCTGTGTACCAGATTTCTGGCTGCGGAGGTGGAAGAGCTGTTTATTTGTTCGTTGTTTTGTTTTTCGAAAATACATTTTTATGTCAAACAACTTATCTTTGATATCACTATTATCAAAAGTTCACCTCTTGTGATATGCTGCCCACATGGATCTGCTGCATTTTTTCTATCTGACTTTCAACACTTTTTACCTCCTACTATTAAATTAGGTCAGATTATCATAGTCAGGAACTTCCTCAGAATCCATCAAAAACTCCTGCTCATCAATATTATTATTATTATCATTTTGTTAAACATGTATCTGACCCTACTCACACTGCAGAACATACTTCTTCATTTAAGATGTTAACTTTGACCATTTTATATAAAGTCCCCTACAGTAAGCATGAATCTTTCTCCTTTAATGTTTGTTTTAACTCAGTCTTCCTCTCACACTTGTATAAGGCAGAGGCTCTGTTATCTCAGCGTTTTCTTCCTTCTTTAATTTTTTTACCTCTTCTAATATAACAATGATCTCCTTTTTAATTCCCGTTCACCCATTCACACCTACACATAAAAGCACTTTTTTCTGCACCTAGGAGCTTCCTCTCTAACAGAGTTCAAGCCACCCTGAAGACTGATGCATATTATGATGTATTTTTAATGTCTGGATTATTTTGATGTGGGTATTTTTACAGATGACTGAAATAAATAGTTCAATGAAAAATGGTAAATAGTGGGATGGGGCATCTGAGACACTATAACATGATTGAACCTTAAAGGCTGGAGAGCCAGATACCACCGGACAAACTGGGTGTTGGCATCCATTATGCAATAGTTCCACCACAGCAGGCCATGATGTGAACTGAGGATGAAAGGGCAGCCCAGGGGGTAATACAAAAAGAGAGTTGACCACCCATCGGATAACCAGGCAGTCTTTTTCTTTTGTGCTGTACCTGACCCCCTGCTTCAGTAGTTTCGTGCTGATATAAACGATCGGGCATTCAATCCTCCTTACATGCTGGACAGCCCTCTGTTCAAGGCGTCAGTCTCTAAAAGGGAGGAAAACGTTTGGCGTGTAGAGCAGGGGCTCCCCAATGAGAGCTTTCTTCATCTACACGAACACCACCTGGCACTGCTCCATCCACTGGACTAGATCTGGGGCACCCTTTCAGGTGAGATCAGTCAAGGGGCTGGTCAGCTCAAAGTTGCTACTTGCTGCTGCGGGCAAACTTAGAACAGCTGCCTGGGCTCTGCCAGTACATGCCTCTGCCATGATATGAAATACCTACAGGAAGCTCTGAGGGTTATTGCCCTCACCCATGCAGTAGAGGGACCCCACTGGGGCAGGTGAGAGCGGCAACAGTGCGTGGGAGTCTGGGACTTGAAGAAACTTTGTTTTTCATGCTGCGGAGCCAGAGGATGAGCTGTTCCCTAGATGTTGTATCCCATGATTTTAACACTGAATCACCATTTTACATGTGAGTTTTGGCTAGCTTTTGTGACCTCTACCTCATCTGCATGATTTTTTTTTTCCCCCAAACATGGTACCAATTAAAACTCATATGCAAATGCATTTAACTTTTTTATATATATATATAAAAATGATTTCCTGGTACAAGCTTAAGAATTATTCAAGTGTATTTTTAGTTTCAGAATTCATTTGACTGCATAAGTTTTTAGGTAAAAGAATATATAAACTACTGGTAAAGATCTTAAATAAAGGTAAACTGAATGGTGGTGTTGACACTCCACGGAGACACGCAAGATCTGCAGAGGGAGCATTTTACAAACCAAGTTAACGAAAAAGGTTGCAAATCTACAAGGTGGGCTTTACATGGTACAGTAAATGCCACCTGTAAATGCTTTTATTTCTGCTTTAAATCCCTTTGTTGATGAAAAATGTTCATTCTGTTCTCTGAGGGATATTGTTCCAATGTTTCCTGGACTACAGCAGGCTAAAGTCAGTGTTTGGGCTCCTGCTCCATCTTTTTGGGAAGTTTTTTTTTTCCCAGCAAAACTTCATCCTGGGGTTTTAGGTACAGGCAGAAAAGCACAGTCAAAAACGTTTTGCTGAATTGCATTCTGGGAAAGGCTAAGTTGGCTGTTTTCATAAAACAAAACACATGCATTCATTTGATTGTCATGTTAAAGCTATTTTGATTAAAATGCTTCAGACTCATCTAAATATTGATTATCAATATCATCATATGATGAATGATAAAAATTGAGAATATATGGTATTACAAACATATCCTGCGTTCCATTATTTTTAAGCGCTTCTCAGCAGGTTAGTGCAGGATAAACAAGTTTGTTTCAGGGATGAGTTCCTCCCCCAAGTGGAGGCCACTGGGAGGCAAACCCAGGACATTCTGGAGAGATTATATCTCTTGGCTGGGCTGGAAATACTTCAGTGTTTCCCCAGATAAGCTGGAAGAGGAGGGAGGTCTGGGCTTTTCTGTTTAGGTTGTTATCCCCACAACCTGACCCCAGATGAGCAGAAGAAAATGTATGTATGTATGGATGCATGGAATATTATTTTAATTAAAGAATCCGCAATACGAACTTACAGCTCTCTAAGATAAAGTGTACAACATCACCTTGATTTTTTCCAAATACCCTCATTACTTTGATCAAGCATTAGAAACTTTGTGTGTATGTGTGTTTATGCAGTCCCTTTTAGCTTCATTTTAAATGTGGAGGTCTGACTGACAGTTAGAAGGTAAACTGTATATGGTGCTCTACTACAATTCTTTATCACTCAAGGTGCTTTTTATACAATATGTCTCATTCACACACTCAGGGTTCAGCCCAAGGATACTTTGACATGCAGACTAGAGCAGCCAGGGATCAAACCACAACCCTAGGTTAGAAGATAACCTAACTCTTGCACCACAGCTACTGTACCTCAAAAGGCATCTTCTTCAAGCCAGATTTGAACCAGCAATTAAGGAGATGTGTTGCATTCCTCTACAGTTTTCCACTCCAACTGAGCTATTGAAGGGGCTTCAAGGAGCCGATGTCTTTCAGCAAGGGTAGAGAACCAGCTTTTTGAGTTGTAGCACTTAGTTGAACGTACTTTTAAATATGCGTACTTGCTCTCAAATTGAAATATCTACAGATAAAACTGGTCCAAAATGCTCTGGGTAATAATTAATGGTGTTTTGGCCTCAGAGGAAGATCAGGAAAGAGTTTCTTTTTTTAACAAAAAAAAAAAAAAATACAAGCCGTCCTCTTTCATTATTTTTTAAAAGGTAACCTGTCCAAAACAAATGACAAGTGCCTAAATGAACTACACAATCTGTCTCAGCTGACAGGGATCATTGTCAGTTGAATTCTTTATCTTGTCTCTAATCACTCTGGTGGGAATCGTAGGAAACACCAGGTGTGAACAGCATGCCCTCCAGGTTTATCACTTCTAGGACTTCTCATATGGATTGTGAGGTACATATTTGCCATGGTAGCCTAGCTAATTTATTCTTCTCTTGAGCTCCACATAAGTGAACTGTTTCTCAACTTTGACCAGATGGTTTATTCATAAAACTAATTCAAAGGACAACACTATCAAAAAAAGATCACACCTAATGCGTGGATACATCCACTTTATCATTGTTTTAACACCCTTTTACATCTGTCTCAGGAATGCCAAGTAATGCCAAGTTTTCAGTCAGTTTACTGATGTCATCTTTCAGGGCAAATCTCTGTATGTTCCACTGCCATTTGAGCCTCAGAAGGAAGGAATTGCCTTCTTCCTTGGCATATACCTGCTCCCTGAACTATTAGTTTCTAATAGTTTTAGTCTTTATGAGTGCTGTATAAATGTGAAGTGAATGTTTGACATGTCTTTTTGCACTGTTTGAAGTTACTGCTGTGCTATCTTTCAAATTCTTTTCCAGATGTGAACAGAAGTCAGTGGTCTGACAACACTGGACCCCTTGCATACTTGTTGGTCTACTTCAGCTATGTCAGTGAGCGCTGTCAACATCAAAATTATTTCAAGTCATTTCAAAAGCAAATAAGTTTGGACACTTAAAGTTTTAGGAAATAATATAAATATTAATGACAATAAGTATACACATGAGAGTCACCAACAATAGCTTTAAGGACAAAAATAGACATTAATCTTTCTCTTTATTTTAGTGAGATGTAACCAGTTAGCGCAAATATTAGAGCAAATATCTGTTTCATTGTTGCTGTTTTTTTTAATAGTGCTGCACTCTGTCGTCTCCAGACTTTTGGCAGTAGTAGTCAAGCTTCTGACAGACCGTTGGAGTAGAGATGGGGGGAGGAGCACTGCAATCCTGATAACAATCTACTGCTAATATACACTCACATTTATTCTGACATAAAATTAAATAACAATATAGATAGAGGTGACTAATATTAACATGGAATATTAATAACTTTACAGTATGTAAAATATGACTATGGATATGCTCATTTGTCAGGGACTCCACATTTTGTATGAATAAAGTAGAGGTGGAAAAAAATATGCACGACATCATTCATATCATTGCACTGGAAGAATAAGCTTTAAAAGACAGCGATATCCTTCTAGGACCAAGTCAGCAGGCAATCATTTTGAAGCATTTCTTAAAATTAACATTGATTCAAATGTTCATGACAAACAACGATAATAAAATAAAAACTGTATTTGAATGAAGTCACTAGTAAAATCTGAGGGAAAATCCTTAAAAGATTTGCAGATTTTAAACTCCAATAAATTGTTAAAAAGCTGTTTTACTCCTTGAAGTTAGTCATTTGATAACTAATCTTATGGCACTGCTGTCAACCCTCCAGCTTTCTGCCAGACATAGCTGAGATGAAAATGATTCCTGACAATCATGCATAGAAAAGAGGCTGCTTCCTCAAAGCAATTTAGACTCAGCAGGGATAATGTGAAATGAGGAAATACAATTACATGTTAGTATCTACAGGACATTAAATACTTTAAATACCTTAGCCTTCGTGCAAATCTGTGTTTCTTTTCCTTTTTTTTTTCTTTTTTTTTTT
>NW_005187566.1:1169135-1176844 GCF_000239375.1 Pundamilia nyererei
AAACATCCATTCCCACCCTCATGCTCTCATATGCACTTACTCCACACTCAACCAACGTGGAGACAGACATAAAGAGACGCTGTACACACGATCACACTCCCCAAGCGTACTCTACGAACCGGGTCTAGGTGCCCCCGCCCCTGGAGGGGGGGAACTGCACCCAGACCCAGGTGGTGTTACCCTTTTCCCTGCGGTGGGGAGAGGTAGACCCCGGTGTTTCTTTTCCAACATGAATGCACAAAAGGCACCAATTGCTCCATAAAGTTTAACCACAATTCAACACACTCTGCTTGATGGAATTATATTTATGCCAAAAGTCACATGTGAGAAAAAACCTGCACACAGAACTCCAAACCCATCACATATGCAAGTGTTTGCTTTGTGAGTCCGTCAACAGATTCATGTTCTTGCAGGTAAAAGCACCAGTATACCCTGCACATTGGTCACTCTGTGCACTGCCAAAACATCAGCACACAGTCCCCTCTATTTATGCTCAAAATTAAGACACAGGGAGCCACTGCAGTATTCAGTAGCACACACACAGATTCTAGGTCTGACCAACAGTTTCAGCCATGGGCAAAAGATGGCAGTCAATAAATCCTTAAATATAATTTATTAGTGAAGTTGCTGGGATCAATAGGAAACAATCTCAGCTACATAAGACATCAAATGAAGAAGGAGGGATAAACCAGTCCAGCATCATACTTGCAAAAAGGGTAAAACACGTTCAAGGTCGGGGCCACAAATCAGTCACACTTCACACACTGACAGCTTTGGCAGGAAACAGCAGTCGTCCTCCCAGACCCACCAACCTGCACATAGTAGGCTGGCAATCACCCCGCCTGGATGCAGTATTTAGTTGTTACGTAAGGCCCAAAATGGCCTCCGTACAAGAAAGTAGTAGCTCTAATATTGACCAGTAACAAACCACCACACTCACACTGTAATGGGTTACACAAGATTTATTTGTTCTTTCTCTGGGTAAAACTAGACAACTCTGGCCAGGAATCCAAGGCCCAAAGCCACCGCGGTCAGGTTGTTAGCCTGGTTACAAACAGGGGAAAGGTGGTCACTTGGAAGAACAAGCAGCCAAAACGTATCAATCCTGCATCTTCCTCAAAAAGGCTTGCCACCCACCTTTTCAGGCCTGACTTCGTTCGAGGCTGGGTCTCCACATCACATCCTGAGAGCTGGAACTTCCCCAAAACTGGTCCAGTTTCCTTGTCAGGGGCACAGAGAGTCTCCAGTCCAGTGTTTGTTTTCCTGCCTTCCAGCACATCCACTCACATCCCAAAAAGAATGAGTCCTCCCTCCAACATCCTCAGTTTATTTTAAAAGCAAAACCAGGCCAGGTTAAAAATCTTCTCCGTTAAAATGTGCACACTTCATCCTGGATCTTCGAGGCTTCACTGCTACACCAGTGTCCTACTAAAAAAAACAACGACAACCCCTACTTCCTGTTTCCTCTCCCCTTTATAGAGAAGGGCTCCAATCCTCCCCAATCAGCTGCTCCCTGTATTCAACTCCAAATAGCTGGCAGCTGGACTAGAGTAGAATCTCCACTCCCACATGGGTGTGGCCCACACCTCACATCAAACACAAAAAAACACCAAAGCATGCAATTAATACAAAACAAAATCTAAAGTAATGCCAACCCAAAAGCTTAGTGGGGGATTCTCTCCATCCTTTTCCCACCATGCTATACTCTGTAACATAGTAGGCCCTGGCCTGTAGAGAGAAACAGAAAATATCACATATTCAACTGCATCTTAATTATACAATCTTAATTATAATATGCCAAGACTTAATTATCTTAAGTCTTGGCATATTACACACTGTACTGAGACAAAAAAAACCCATCACAGCAGTGTACCAGTACCAGTCTTTAATGTTAAAATTCTCATTCAGACAATACCACCATGTCAGTCCTGAAAGAGGAAGACAAAAAGGCAAAGCTGAAAGCAAAGACATTGCTGAGTTTTTTCCCCCATAAAGTTTCTTCTTTTCAAACTGTTGCAACATCTAACTCTGTATAATCTGTGAATCTCTGAGTTTCTGTACTGATATATCATTAAAATGGCAATGAAAAGTGGTACACTCATCTTTAACCCACTGTGGCAGCTGTGGCACGGCCGATAACAAAACAGGGCTCACTGCAGTAGATGTGACATCAATTTCATTATACATCTTTGTGTGACAGAAAATAAGGGGTGAGTATAAAAGCTGCTCTCAAAGCTGGAAGCAGAGCTGTTTGCTTGAATCAACTGCCTTCTGACAGTCTGGTGAGCTGCTGATGGCTTTGCAGATAAGGCGGATGCTGAAAATGTCCATGAGGGAGAGCAGGATGAACACCAATGAACATCTTGTGTTGTGGTAACCTCTTTACCACACAATGATGCCCCCATCTGCACATGATGGGATGGGGGAATCGTACTCTCCTCAATATACAGATGCAGATTTTGCAATGCGGTATTATCAGACTATCAGAGGGAGAGGTCCTCAGAGATGTGTACCTCCAGGAACTTGGTGCTACTCATTCTCTCCACAGCAGCACGGTTGACGGTCAGCTACCAAAATCTCTTTAATTTTCTTCATATTCAGGAAGAAATTGTTTTTTTCACCTCTGACCAGATGGCTCACCTTGCTCTTGGAGTTGGCTTCATGATTGTTAGCATTGGCCTATCACAGTCATCTCATTTGCATACTCAACAATGTGGTTGGTGCTATAGGTTGGTACACAGCTGTGGGTCAGCCGATCAAAGAGATGTGAGCTGACCTGCTCTTCACACTATTGTGGGGCCCCAGTGCTCAGTATGATGACCTTGCAGGTTACTTCCAACCAGCACATTTGTGGACCTCACGTGAGAAAGTCCAGTGCCCGGGTAAGGAGAGGTTTTGAGAAAAAAGTGTCCAAGTTTTTGTATTAGCTGCTGGCTGGAGCTTGTCTGGGAGTGAGGGAGTAGTCTTCTGTGCTGGTGTGTTGTATTGTGTTTCAAAGTGGTCAAAAGAAGTCAAGAAGTTAAGTAATGTGATGTCACTCTCACAGGTCTGTGGTAGAGTCGCTGGTGTTACTGAAGTGTCTAGATATTTTCTTACTCTACTGTTGTTTTGCTTTCCTGATACCACAGGACAGGTTGGCTCTGGTTATTACTAGTCCTGCAGTGTCTTTGGGCTGTGAACCTCCCCTGTCGACCATGGCTTCTAGACAGTGATAGTTTTGCAGTGAGTGACATCATCAGTGCATTTTGTGACATACGCTCAGTGTATTCCTCTGTGTCTGTGTAGGTGGCTGCTTGTTTGAGATGCTGAAGCAGTTCTTCAGGGAACAGGAGACACACATGCCTGCTTTTGCGTGTGCCTGATGGCTCTCACTCTAGGGCTGTATGAAGGTCTCAACATGATGGTAGTGTTATCAGAGAGTCCAAAAGTGGTGGAGGTAGGAGGCCTTGTCTGCACCCTTACAGGTTGTGTACACGAAATCATGTCAACTCATGTTATTACAAAGTCCACATGTCAGTGCAGTTTAAGTTATAAAACTTTAAATTTGTGTGACTAAAGTGATGAGGAATCCATTTGGCTGTGATGTCCTGCCACATTTCATTGAGTGCCTCACTCCTATCTTTGACGCTGGACGGTTGGGAGGATGTAAACAGCGATGAGCATAATGGACATAAATTCCCTCAGAAGATAGGAGGGTTGGCACTTACTGGTAATAAACGCAGCATATTGTCTGTGCATAACAGTAGACTTTCATAGGATGTGGTTGGACAGTATAGTCACAACATGCATGTGCAGCTTACAAATCTGCAGCTACAGTGTAATGTTATCATGTCAATAAGGATCAAAATCACTAAGGAAAGTTTCCATGTTTCTTTTTGAATCTATGTCACATGTTTTGTTAATATTTGTTACAATAATATGTTTTAGTTTTTATAAAGTGGTCCTAATGAGAACTGTTCAAATTCTCAAATGCTTATGAAAGGAGTTTCAGTGCTTCCTCTATGGCCTCCTTTAGCAAAGGATACATTGGACCATCTTTTATGAATGGAGAACAGTAAATGCTATTGCATAATTCACAGTGACACCCCACCTGACTATTCACAGCAATAATCATCATAATTGACAAAGAGGTGTAGATCATGTAAATGTTAAGTATAAGTAAATTTTGCATTTCATGCCATATAATATTCATATATTTTGAGGTTTTTAACAGCCTTTTAAACACACAGATGAACTATGAACATCGCACTGCTATAATAAAATCAGATTCTTGTCAATTATTGCCTTGCATGAGGAACATATATTTATATAACTAAATCAAGATCATGGACTTTAAATTAATTTTTACTTCAGTTCAGCTGAAATAAATGATGTATAGAGGGAATTTTACCTGAGTCAGAGCATTCAACAGTTCTGATAAATGAAGGACAATCAAAATATATTTAATATAAGGGATAAATCTTCCGATAGAAATAGCTGGGGAATTCACTTACAAAGTATCAGCAGTCAGGATAAGCAGCCACACAAAGCTGGTTATCAGTTCATTAAGTTAACCTCTTTTTTTCTCCTGTGCATTCATATGAAAGTGGTGTCACAGGTAGACTCTGACCAACCACAAACTAGTTGTGTGCGTTATTGTGAAATCTGGTATCGATCTAATACCAAGTAAAAGCAGGGGCAGTATTGCTAATACCAGGAAGTGATGTTTTTAATTTTTAAATGCAGCTTATGTGCGGGAGATCATTGTGTCATGATTTATGAATAATAGTATAATTCAGTAGCAGATATAATTTTTTCTAAGTCTATTGTTATGTACATTACAATCAATTGATAACAGATCAAAGCTGATGCACAAAACCATCACGTAAGCAAACAACAGGAGTATTTTATGTCTTTATGATTCAAACAGTGTGTCTGGCAGCCCTGCTCTAAAACCTGCTATCATGGGTGATAGCAGGTTTTAGATACTCCCACAGCCACCATCACTGTCCTGATTTGGAAATTCAAGAAACAATCTAAAGGATGTTTAGCAACTTTTATTGTACTGCAGATTGTTTGAGGAGGCCATGTCCTTGGAATTTTAAGTACTTAAAGTACAAACGTCTGCAGTGAAAGTCCTAGATTGTGTTCATCATTCCAGGTTTCTTGCTGCTAGGTTGATTTTGTAAAAATCTAAGAGTGACTTTAACAGTGGATTAATAAAGAACTAACAAAATGAGGGAGTTAAGAAGCCAGACAAGTAAGACAGATAGTAAGATAGTAAGTTAAAGTTATTAAACCTGTGTGACTTCCATTAATAACGTTTCCTTTATTTCTATCTATGTGGCTTCTGTCTTTTCTTCATTTCTTCTTGCTCTTTGTTCCTCTTTCTTTGCATTTTGTATAAATAACATTTTTAAATGTTAAGTGTGCTGAAAAACAGTCCAAACCTGTGGGACAGGTCCTCCATACTCAGGCATCAAACTATGAAGAGTATCTGGAGAACACGCTGCAGTTACCCTCGACGAGCTGATTGTGAAAACTGTCTTCTTCTCAGGTTCTTGTTTTAAAACTATCAAGCTGCTTGATCATTGCAGAACTTAGAGTTAGCTTAGTTAGTATTATTACTACATGTAGCACAATTTGGACAGTACTGCTTATGTTATTAAGTAGAATTGCATAATATCTATAAGTAATAGAGTATATTCTCTTAGGAGAAGGACTTTACAAACAAATTTTGATTCCAGGTCTGCGGTCAGCATGAATTCCATGAGACTGAATTTCTCAGTTTTCTGCAGTTCTTGTAGAAGAGGGTGTTATGCTAGCATGAAGCAGTACAATTTAAAGTCTGTCTGGGTCTTTGGTTAATTAATAAGCTGGTGTGTGCTACTGTTGAGCCAACCATTCCTTTAACGTTAACTAGTAATGATTTCATGAACTTCTTCACAAATAAAATTTTTAACCATTAGAGAAAAAAAATATTCATAATCATCTCACAGAGGAAACATCTAAAGCTACTTTCAGTAGCACTGATATCTATTTAGAGTTTTTTTCTCCAATTCATCTTTCTGAGTTAACTTAAATAATTACTTCCTCCAAACTTCAACATGTCTTTTAGACCCCAATCTTACAAAAGTGCTCAAAGAAGTCCTGCCATTGATTAATGCTTCAATCTTTAATATGATCAACCTATCTCTAATAATCAGTACCACTTGTACCATAGGCCTTCAAGCAGGCAGTAGTTAAACCTTTACTTAAATAGCCATCTCTTAACCCAGCGGTCTTAGCTAATTATAAACCAATCTCTAACCTTCATTTCATATCAAAAATTCTTGAAAGAGTAGTTGTCAAACAGCTAACAGATCACCTGCAGAGGAATGGCTTATTTTAAGAGTTTCAGTCAGGTTTCAGAGCTCATCACAGCACAGAAACAGCTTTAGTGAAGGTTACAAATGATCTTCTCATGACTTCTGACAGTGGACTCATCTCTGTGCTTGTTCTGCTAGACCTCAGTGCAGCGTTTGATACTGTCGACCATACCCACATAGCAGACAGGTCTGGCCCGGATCTGGTGTCAAGCACTGCTGGCTGACTTCTGGCATGGTAAGTGTTATGTCATCCACATAGGGGCCAGGCCTGGCATAGATGGCACTGTTTATGTGATGGCATGCCACATTTGGCCCGATTGTGGTTTGGTTTATGTGGCCCAGGCTCATAGAAAACAGGTCGGGCCCAGATCCGGCATCAAGCTGGCACTTCTGACTGACTGGTGTCATGGCAGGGTGTATGTCAACCAGATGGGGACCAGGTCTGGCAATGATGACACTGTTTATGTTCCTATTTTCCTGTTTTAGTTAGAAGACCCAATTGCCATGTTGCAATACTATACTGCTATGGTAGCCAATGTTTCAAATGCAGGTTTGACAGGTTTGTGAGTGTACACTTTATTATGTTTGCCACTTGGTTGCTGTAGCTCAGGAGGTAGAACAGGTCACCTATTGATCGGAAGGTTAGTGGTTCAATCCCTGGCTCCTCCAGTCTCTGTGTCAAGAGTGTAAATGTGTATGAATGTAGTTAGGAAGCACTTGGTTTAGAGAAACTGACTGGGTGAATGTGGCATGTTTAGAGTAATCTGCGAGAGTAGAAAAGCGCTATATACAAATCTGTCCATTCACTGTCCGAACAGAGTTTTGTCATGTTACTTTTGCACTGTTATGTTCCGGCACATGTTGTCATTACATGGCTTGATTATGGTACACATTAGGCTGACATCTGGGGCCAGAGTTGAAACTGTTCTGGGCCAGCACAGGACCAGCAGTGTGTCTGCAACTGGCCTTGTGCTGGCAGACCAGCTACGAGCCACCAAAGGGCCGTCATTCTTTGCGGTATGTGGGCCATGTGTAAGCACATTGTGTGGGCCAGATCCAGGCCATACCAAGTTTGCTATGTCGGATAATATCCTAATAGAGCGATTAGAGCACGCTGTAAATAATACAGGTACTGCACTGCAGTGGTTTGTATCATATCTAACTAATAAACTCCAATGTGTTCATGGAAATGGAGAGTCCTCTTTACACACTAAGGTTAATTATGGAGTTCCACAGGATTCAGTGCTAGGACCAATTCTGTTTACATGAAACATGCTTCCCTTAGGCATTATCATCAGAAGGCATTGCATACATTTTCACGGTTATGCAGATGACACCCAACTCTATCTATCCATGAAGCCA
>NW_005187566.1:1178463-1195343 GCF_000239375.1 Pundamilia nyererei
GAAGCTCCGCGATAGCCACCACACGAAGTAACGAGTAACGACCCTATCTAAATCCCAGTAACGAGTAACGCGTTCCTGATTTTGGCATAATAACTAGTTACCGTGCTCGTTACCACAATAATAACGTAGTTACTGTAACGCGTTACTTAATAACGCGTTAGGCCCAACACTGCATATAACACACACCAATAAGTTAACTAAAGGAATATCTTAAAGACATAATGTTAATGGAAAATTGTACTTAGTAGTCAGTATAAGCTTTTAGTGATATAGGTTTGCATATGGTAGAATACTGCATGTTGATCTTTTGATGACTTAGGCTGTTGTTCACTACAAGACTTTGTGTGCATTCCAGAGTGCTCTGGCATTCACACCCACATCCTTGGAGCATGGGAGAGGTTGTACCTTCTCTTATTGTTTTGTGGTAGGATAAATGTATCTATGTCTGTTTTAAGCCAAGTGCCTTTTTGTTTAGATGAACTGCTGGACTTCCAGACCAGCAGGTTTAGGGAAGTCTTTATGGGGTCACACTCTGACCCCACACACGCGCACACACATATGAACATCCACATTCCAATATGAGGAACAAACAACGACTGATGTCTATAAATAAAGACCAGGGCAGTGGCAGAGTGCAAGTCTCTGAGCTCTCACTCTCATGCGGGTGCTCTGTGACTGCCCTTACAGCAAGTAAAAATGTGTGTTTCTCCTCTCTGATTCTCAGCTGAAGAAGTGTCTTAGAATACATCTCTTGACACATAAAGACCTTGATGACCTCTAACTTTCTGCTTCTTAATTCAGATAAAACTGAGGTTATTGTACTCGGCCCTGAAAATCTTAGAAATATGGTATCTAACCAGATTCTTACTCTGCATGGCATTACCTTGGCCCCCAGTAACACTGTGAGGAACCTTGGAGTCATTTTTGACCAGGATATGTCCTTCAATGCACATATTAAACAAATATGTAGAACTGCTTTCTTCAATTTGCACAATATCTCTAAAATTAGAAATATCCTGTCTCAGAGTGATGATGAAAAACTAGTTCATGCATTTATTACTTCTAGGCTGGACGACTGCAATGTGTTATTATCAGGAAGTCCTAAAAACTCCCTGAACAGTCTTCAGTTAATCCAAAATGCTGCAGCAAGAGTACTGACAGGGACTGGAAAGAAAGAGCATATTTCTCCTGTTTTGGCTTCCCTTCATTGGCTTCCTGTTAAATCCAGAATTGAATTCAAAATCCTGCCCCTCACATAAAAGGTCTTAAATAATCAGGCCCCATCTTATCTTAATGACCTTATAGTACCATATCACCCCATTAGAACACTTCACTCTTGCACTGCAGGCTTATTTGTTGTTTCTAGAATATTTAAAATTAGAATTGGAGGCAGAGTCTTTAGTTTTCATGCTCCTCTTCTATGGAACCAGCTTCCAGTTTGGATTTGGGAGACAGACACTAGCTCTACTTTTAAAATTAGGCTTCAAACTTTCCTTTTTGCTAAATAAAGCATATAGTTAGGGCTGGATCAGGTGACCCTGAATCCTCCCTTAGTTATGCTGCAGTAGGTGTAGCCTGCTGGGTGATTCCCATGATGCATTGAGTGTTTCTTCACTCACTATGTGTTAATAGACCTCTCTGCATTGAATCATTACTTATTATTCATCTCTGGCTCTCTTCCACAGCATGTCTTTTGTCCCGTGTTCCTTCTCTCACCCAAAGCCGGTCGCAGTAGATGGCCAGTGCTCATAGGGGGTCATATGATTGTTGGGTTTTTCTTTGTATGTATTATTGTAGGATCTAAAGCGCCTTGAGGCAAATGTTGTTGTGATTTGACGCTGTATAAATAAAATTGAATTGAATTGAATTACAATACCTTGAATGTACTCTAAAATGTGCTTTAAAATTTTATTTCTGTCTGAATCAATGGCTTATTTAACATGACGGTGGGCCCCTGAAAATAAAGTTTTCATTATTTTCTCTCACCATTTGTTTTCGGGATTCCATAAATCACTTGTGATTTAGTGCTGTGGCACTAAAGGTGATGTTCACAGTATAAATTTTGGCTTGGCACAGTAGGATACTTATGAATAAATAAAAGATTGTGACATCGCTCTGGCTTCTAGTTAGATACCATATACTCCAGTAACTCTCACACAGTGAGTTTTTTGGCTACCTGCTTCAGGTAACTCCTTTCTACCAGTGGATGGAAGCTGTAAGGTGAGCAATAAGCTGAGCAATCACAGCTGTTTCCAGTCATGGATAACATTTTATTTTTTACACAGCTCCAATATGAGCCACTTATGACAGCTACTGAACAAAACATGAACATGTACTTGCAGCAAACATATGGTAAATCCATTGTGGTATGTCCATCTGAGCCTGCCTTGGGGACAACCACCACTACCAGCTGACAAATGTCATGCTTAAAGACTGAGTAATATGCTCCCAGATTGTGAGCTAGAGAGGCGATGTGAGCCTGTGAGCCTGAGCTCAGCATTAATGAACCCCTTCACAGATCTGCCATAGTAGAAGTGCAGGAAAAGTAACATTTAAAAAGACAGCCAATTGAAAAGCTGGTGACTTGTAACTGATCACTTGTCTGTATTTCAATTCAATTCAGTTCAATTTTATTTATACAGTGCCAAATCAAAACTTGCATTTTATATATAACCCTTTTGTAATACCTGTTCACCAAAGTCTATTTAGCAACATACGTAATGATACAAACTCCACCTACACAGCGATAAAAAGAAACCCAAAAAATGGCAAGAAGCTGTTGTATTATTAACTGCAATAGCCGGTCGCATGACAGCCACGGGAAGCCGATCGTTTTTTTTTTTTAATCGGATTACGTCCTTGAAGAGAAATGTTTTAAGCCATGTTTCCGAAGTAAGAGCCGACGGATGGTCTGGATATACCAAATATAACGTCCCAGAACACTCCAGCTCACATGTTAGTCTGCTCCAAGCATTCCCACAAAGGTCAGAGTTTTGTAGCAGTTAATACGTCATTTTTCTTAACATAATTGGTGATATAGGTTACAAGCAAGTCTGGCGCTGAACAGAAATTGTCGCGCTATGCTCCTTTATTTATTGTGCATAAATAGTGAATTTTCCTGACACAATATTGCGTTTCGCTTCTGTTATTACCATGGTACATTGACAAAAACATATACTTTTATTCACAGGATAAAACAGTTGTTTTGTATCACTAATTGTCCAGTGCGATTACAGCATACAATATTATTGTCACTGCTACATTTCTGTAATTCTACCAGAAATTATTTCCACTACTAATTAATTACCGTTGAGCTCAAAGGTTATATTAATAAACGGTTAACGACTGTGTATTTATGACGACGATTTGTGAGACTGGTAAACTTACCTTTGTTCGTACGATGGTCTTTCGTTCTACACGGTGCGTTTCAAGGTCCTGTACACATCCGTCGGTAAACTGTAAAGAAAAAACAAGAAGGTATTGGAACCGGAGAATGAACGTTTTGCGGTGCTGCAAATGCTTGCATTTGATGCGGTACTTGGATTGTTTTGCCACGAGTTCCCGGCATGCAATGCGCGAAAATCACGTGATTGCTAAACAAGGGGGCGGGTGCATTCGGCCTCCTCGGCTGTAATTGGTCCAGCCCAGAGTCGATCATGACCAATTGGCCAATCCAACACCTTTCATTATATATACCCTTCCTAAAAATAAAAAATAAAAAAAAATCCATCGGCCCATAAAAACAAAAAATCGCCAGCGGCCCACCGGGCAAATGCCCGGTATGCCCGATGGCCAGTCCAGCTATGCTGTGCCCTATTTCACCTGCTCCTCCAGTACAACAAGCTAAATCAATTCTATCCAAAGGGAATTGTTTTTCATCCATCCATTGTAAGCACAGAGACAATCCAATAAATAATGTAATCGTTCCTCAAAAGCTGGCCCGTTTAGAGACCGTAACTCTCTCCAGGGCCTCCCCAGAGTCGCCTGGAGGCTAAGAAGTCAGCCGGGAACTGCACCCTACACCCATGATCTCATTACCCGACCCGAACCTATGTGCTCCTCAACTCCAGTCAGCATCAACCCTGCCAGAGGTCTGCGCACCTGCTGGTTCTGTTTTGTCCCTGCCAGAGGTGTTCTCGCTTGCTGGTTCCGTTCTGTGTCTACCAGAGGCCACCGTGCCTGCTGGTTCTGCCCTGTGTGTTCCAGGGGCCCCTGTGCCCACTGGTTCTGTGACTGCCCCTGCTGGAGGGTCCGAGGAGCCCGTCCAGCCATTACCATCGCCTGCAGCGCCATCGCCTGCAGCGCCATCGCCTGCAGCGCCATCGCCTGCAGCGTCACCGCCTGCGCTCCTACGCCATCGCCTGCAGTGCCATTGCCTGCAGTGCCACCACCTGGGGCTTCCACGCTGTTGCCTACAGTGTCTTCATCTTCGTCTGGTACAGCCTCCGTGTCTTCATCTTCGTCTGGTACAGCCTCCGTGTCTTCATCCGCGCCTGCAGCAGCAGCAGCCTCTTCCGCCTCGCCTGGCCCAGCCAGCAGCAGCCTCTTCTGCCTCGCCTGGCCCAGCCCGCGGCCTCACCATCGTCGGTCATCTGCCAGGCCGCTTGTTGGGCATCGTCACCACTGTGGACGACCTGCTGAACGCCGCCGCTGCCTTCTGCGTGGCCGGCCTCCGGATCTGCTCTGTCGCCGCCACTGCCTTCCGTGCGATCGGCCTCCGGAGATAAACTGTTCTGGACTGCTGTGCCGCCGTCCTCCGGGTCGGCCTCCCGAATTGTTTTGGATCTGCTCTCTGTGCTTCGGGTTTTTTTTTTGGTTGTTTTTGGACTCGGTCCCTCCTTCCTGGACCAGCACTGCCAGACCTGGTCGGGTTGTTTTCTGTTTTTTGAACGTTTTTTGTGTTTCTGTTGGGCTGTCATGGGGGTACCATCATGGTCCTGAGTCTGCCGACTCAGTTTTTTGTGTTTCTTTATGCCTTTGTTTATTCTGAGTATGTATTCTGTTATGATTTGCCATTTGTTAGGTTTCTGTTCTGTGCCTGCCCTGGTCCCACTTCTGTGTCCTGTCTGTCCATGGTGTCATACTGTCTGTTTGTGAATCTGTCTGTTTAGTTCAGTGTCTTGTCTGGGTCTCTGTGTCTGAGTTTCCTGTTTTATTCTGAAGGTCCCCGTCTCATGTGAGTGTGTTCAGTTTACGTTTCCCCTGTCCCGTCAGCTCTGATTTCTCCCAGGTGTGGGATTTCTCCCACACCTGTGCCCTCCTGTTTCTCATCCCCTGATTACTGCTGTGTGTATTTAAGCCCTGTGTGTTCTGTTGCTGGTTTGTCTGTGTTCCATGGTGTCCTGTTCCTTGTCTGCGTCTCTCTGTCTCTCACCCCATTTGGTATCATCTCAGGTTTGTTATTTAGTTTTCCCAGTTTAGGTTTCTTTAGTTATATGTCATCTCTCATTGCCCGTTTTGCCACTACGCCACTTTGTAAATAAACATCACTAGCATTATCATCCACCGCCTGCATTTTGGGTCCTTTCTCCCTCCAACACCACACTGCTCGCCTCGGCAGACGTGACAACTTCAACCTTTACTGGATTTTTGTTTTTACACTAGTATCTCTGCATCTCTACTTCTACTTAAGTACAGAATGTGTGTACTTTTGCCACCTCTGCCTGTGGTACACAGCCCATTAATAGAGATTAATCATATTCATGATTGAAGTATCTATTAATGGTAGGACTTCTTTGGGCAGTCTTGGAATGAGGTATTGAATAAGATGGATGGATCAATAGGATAGAAAGTCTCTAAATATCAATCATACTGAAAGTAACTGTACATAATTATATATCTGTGAGATTGTTATGAGTAATTATTTTTTTAATTGTAATGTTATTTTATTTATAAAGAAATTCATGGAGTCATTACTAGTTAACGTTGAAGGAATATTCGACTCAGCAGAGCTTTGATTCTTTGTCAGCCTAGCTGTAGTGCTGAAGAGAAACCCTGGGTTGTTATTTTCCCCAATAATTGAGAAATAATAACATTTCCTAGCTTTTATATGGTAATCAATTATTACATAATTTACTAACAGGACATAAGACTTTTTTGTGGGGGTTTTTATGTTTAAATCACATTTTGCTGACATAGTCTGTATGGGAATAACAAGCAGGGCTTTGGGTAAACTTTAAGACGTTCCATAAATTAATATGAATGCACACTTACATTTATTTATACATTTAGAAATCTTACACACACATTCGGAATACACATTTGCACATTCTTGTACTCTTTTGCAAATCTATGTAGAGATTACCAAACCAGATTAAACAAACACGGATCTGAAGATGCACACATAAATTTCAATATGCACACAGGAAACTCCAAACAGATTAAAAAACCAAAGTGCAGCTTGGGATACACACACTAATGGTTTTGCTACAATAATAGCCTCATATATTTGCCCTTGCCTCTCTGGAAGGACTGGGCCTGGGTCTGTCTGAAGGATTTCCCTCCTACTCGCTCAGTTTTTTTTAGCTTCTTGTTCCATGAGAAAAGTTCTCGTTTCCTGTTTTTTCGAGTGTTTATATAATTTGTTGCCAAAGTAGAGAATTTTCTTCCAAGACACCTTGCTGTTTGTGAGGTTTTTAATTTACAGCCATATAATACCTCCACATGATGTCCCTCTTTACAGCAACCTACGTGCATCTGCTCAGTGCAGCTGAGTTCATAACTGCACAACAACAAAGCCCAGCAGAACAGAAGTGAGGGGGCAGAGAAAAGTGTGGTTGGATGAGATGAGCAGCATTTGCACAGATATATCTACTTTCTGATGAAATTCCAAAGTGTGTGTAAGTTAACAGATTTATCAGTATTACAGCTCTATCACTAAGACACAAGAATCTGATGGACACTATAATCTACTCCACTCTATCAGATTTTGTCTTTTAAATTAATGTTTAAAAGACAGTTTTAGTCTTTATTCTTTCAGCTGTGGCCTCGGTGGGGTTTAAGGGTCTGAGAACAACTAAAGAATAAATCTAAATACAAAATTCAAAAGTAGGGTTAGTCCACGTGCAAATTTGACATACAGAGCAAATAGGTGCCCTACTTTCATGTGCTATATTAATGCTTACTGAAAAATAAAATAGCTGTAAAACTGTTAAAAACAGCCACCAGGAAAATAATTAAAGACTAAATTTGTGTCTAAGAATCCTTATTTGTTGCAAATGCATGTCATAGAAATACAAATACTCTATATCAAAAAAGGCATTGCTTTCCAGAGAACTGATTGTTCAGTATGTGTTGATTTCACACCTGTTCATCACTAATCTGGAATCTGACCTGAGCAGGTTATATTGACTGTGCAAGTTACCACGGCAACATACTCCAGTGAGAAGTAAACCATGTTTGTAGTACAGAAAACCCACGGTTGACCCTGAAGTTATCCAGATAAGAAATAAATCCTCCCTCATAGTACAGGCCTCTGATGAGGCAGGATGTGTGTGTTTTCATGTGTTTATTATTAATGACATGATCTCATTTCTGTGGTGCACAGATTGTATAACGTATGCAGCAGCTGCTGTGATCCATCTGATGAAAGTTGTAGAAACCAAAGTCTTGAAAATATACATATCCCAAGTGCTCCTGTGTGTGTGTGTGTGTGTGTGTGTGTGTGTGTGTGTGTGTGTGTGTGTGTGTGTGTGTGTGTGTGTGTGTGTGGCTTCTAATGGTCACAGAAAAAGGAAAACACACACACCAACAACACTTCCTGAACTTAACACCTAATACCTATTAGAGAGGTTTCTAAACATCTGGATACTTCTATAATTCAAATTAATCTCTTTTCAAGAAAAAAAACCACAAATTGATTTACAATAAAAATCAAATGAACACACATGAACTAGGTAAGACAACAGGAAACACAAAATGCTGCCCAAACATGTATCAAAGCTGATGAATTTTAAGCTGTTTTTTTTAAGTGTTAATAGAGGGTGGTTATCTGTTCCAGCATTTTGGACTGAAGGTTTGGAATGCAGAATTCCCCTTTGTTACGCCCCAGTCTAGGGGTACAGGAACGCAACATAAGTTTGAAAAGACTGCTCCGCCCTGGTCCCCAAAACCATACACAGAGGGAAAACCAATTTCTTAGTGAATTGTGATTTATTCTCTACACTGCAAAAATGAAGCTCCAGGGTGAACAAAGGCCAAAATAACAAACAAAACAAGCTAAGTCAGGAGGAGGTGCTATCTAGAACCCTATGTGAAATCAAACATCAAACAAAAGACAAGCGCTACACCTAACTCCCTAACTGAAATAAACAGGAGAAAACAGTGCAAGGAAAAACAATACGGCAGCTCACCCCTTCTGTTGCAGTGCTATTTACAATGTGCTATTTACAATGAAAACTAATGTACACACTATATACAAAACTCAGAAAGGCCGCAAAAATCACAGGCACAAAAGTCTCAGGTTTTGGAGGCCAGGGTCAGGTCTGCTGCTGCTGTCAGTGGCTGCCCCAGGACAACTGCTGGTGAGGGATTTGAAGAAGATCACATGGCCAGGGGACCAATCAGCAGCCATCAGCTCATCCACTTCGGGACCTGCAAAGACTTAAAGGCACAGACAACAACAGCCACCAAAACAGATTATGGACAGGGCCATAACACCCTTTGCTTTCAAATCAGTTCATGGCATCACAAGAAAACTTCCATCTGCGGACCTAAGAATCAAGTTTGGAGAACAGGGGTGGAATATGTAATATAAGTCACCTTATCGCCTAAGGCCATAAAAGTAAAAACCAAGCTTTTAAACCGAAATCTAAGGCCATAGAATTAATGTGAGCATCAAGTCCAAAGAATGACCAAAATTTAGCCTAAGATTCCACACCTTAGTTTTTACAGTGGATAAGAAAGAAACTCGGGAAATATGTTCTAGTTGTAGAAGGCAGAAAGATTATTTCCAACCTAATGGTGGTTATAATAAGTTACAGAAGTTTGCTAAGAAACTTCAGGCTCATCCCAGTGGTCTAGAAAATAGATTAATCTCACCAGTCTTCATGATATGTATCTCAAAGGAGTTAAAAGTAGTATTCACTAGCTGAAAGTACCAGCTGGAAGTACAGCCAGCTCATCTCCACATCTAAAGGTCACGGTGAGATCAGAAAGGCACTGTCTACGTACGGGGCAAAGTTTAATAAAGGGAAAGCATTCCATAATTAGCTGCCATGTTTCAGTTAAAAACAAAATCCAGATTTTTCCTGAAGAACACGACATAAAAAACAAATGAGTAGAATAGAGTCGTATTAATCAGCAAGTATTCCAGTTAATAAAGGAGGAGTGTAAGGGAGCAGTCCCCGAGACTCCTCAGGCAATGGGGTGATAATATCATTCGTATTCGTTTCTAAGGAAAGCCTTTCTTATTTGACTGCATGGAAAAATGACCTTCCTGTAGAAGATTGGAGATAGACCTGTCTTGTGGCTCAAACCCAAACCATTAACACAAGGTTCAGGATTTTAAAGTACAAATGGCTGTTTTAATCCCAGTATTCGCAATGACTGTATTAAGTGTAGTAAATAGAAGGAAACCTTATTTCATTGTATGTGGGACTATAAAGTATTGCAACCCTTATGGAAAGGAATTCTTGACTTAATTTCCAGGTTAATAGAACATGTTATCCCAGTTGACGCAAAATTGTGCATTTTCCACATTCTCTCTGGACAGTTCCAACTACATGGAAAGAAATGAAAGCCAAATTTATTTAAGATGGAAGGACATACATGGACCCACCCCTAATTAATGGTTTAAAGGAATGACAGGCTTGCAATGAGAAAGTTGACGTTCTTAGCTAAAGAAAAGACTTCTACCGGATCTGGACACACTTTTTACAATTTATAACGGGATTGTTTGTACAGAGAACTATGGTGTAACTGATATACATATGTGCTGAGAATACGATGCTGTTGGGTGGGTTGGGGTTTTCGGGGTGGGAGGGGTGACTCTATACATGTTGATGTATTACAACTTAAAAATCTAATACAACCTTCTGTAGGAGGTAGTTCTGGACTATGCGGGAGGTCCCGATAGGGCCAGTGCACACAACCCGTGATTTCTGGGAGATTCTCCAGGATCTGTAAAAATGTCACAAATATCTTTAAACATTTATACGCACAGGAAGCTCTATGTGGGCGTAAGCTCTTTGAAAGTGAAAAATATCATTCTGTTGACTTTAAATATAAAAATGTCTGTTAAACGATCACGGGGTTTTTTTTGTTGCTGTTGTTGTTGTTATTTTGAAGTATAGCTTTTATAAAATGCTTTTATAAGTCTTTGTATGTTCTAATTTATTTGTATTTGTGTGTGAATTGGAAAAAAATTGTCTGTATAATTAGACACAAATTATTGTACACATTTCTAAATCTTAGTTTGAATCATATCGACGGTTTTCTCTCAACATAAAGCAGACGCTCTGCTTGTTCTTGCTCTACGTGACTTGTGGGCGAAAAGTCGGAGGAGAAGCTTTGTCCCTTCTGGCTCGCTGTAGCGCGTTATTGTATGTTGACGTGTGTCTGAGCTGTTCCGTTAGCTAACAAACAGCTAGCAGACACTGAACACTGAAAGTAGCTGTTTTACAGGCTGGTTTTGCGAACTCAAAAACTCACAGTAATGGCGGATGACTGGGAAGAGATTCGCCGGCTTGCCGCAGACTTCCAGAGAGCGCAGTTTGCTGACACAGTGCAAAGGTAAACGCAACTGAACGGGTGATAGCATCAAAGCTAATCCCAGCTGTCATTAAAGTTGATTTAAAAGTAACGCTATTAGATGAAGATTGTGGCTTCTCTTGTAACAACTGTTGTGACTAAAACAAACACAATAATAAACGTATACTACACTGTCCTTTACGGCACTTGTGTAAACTTTTCCGCAGGCTGTCGGAAAGAAATTGCATTGAAATAATTGCAAAACTAGTCCAAGACAAGAAGCTGGATGTGGTGCACACACTGGATGGTAAAGAGTATGTCACCCCAGCTCAGATCAGCAGGGAGATCCGAGATGAACTCTACGTGCACGGAGGTGTGATACAGAAGTTTAAGAAATGAGATGCAGCATTGTCACATTGTCCCTGTGACATTTTCAGAATTGTAGATTGTGACAGAAACTAAGTGCTTTCATTCTGTATTACAGGGAGAATCAACATTGTGGACCTCCAGCAGGTGTGTTTCGTCCTGCGTCCTCTAGATGAGATATACAGTTTGTTCATTCAAATTTGGGTCAGATGTTTTATGAATGTTTTCATGATGTTGTTCCTTTCAGATTATCAATGTGGACTGGGTCCATGTTGAAAACAGAGCAAATGAAATTGCAAAGTCTGATAAAGGGGTTCAGCTTGTACTGGGACAGCTGATTGATGAGTGAGTATTAGGTCTATACTGTATAAAAATGGCTACCATAAAGTCACACTATGGACAGCACTATAATGGGTTTTGTGAGCCAAGTTACATATTTGCATGAAAGAGCAAAATACTAAGTTATCAGCCAACACTTTAGACTCTATGCACTCATTTCACACATGCCCAGTGTTTCTCGATATATGCTACAAGATATTTAGGTCTATAGGATCCAGAGGAAAAAGCTATAACACTTAAGTTAGCTAATTATAATAGTTAAGCTCCATCTCATTAGCCTATTGCACTTGTTAACTCTTTTTACAAAACTGAAGCTTTTGAGGTAAAATTAATGATAATTCTAAAGGCCAACAGTGCAGCTACAGACATAAACAATGCAAACTTTATTTTGATAAACTTTAGACTTTTGTCATTTCAGTGTAGGATGATCTTGATTTAGAGAGCCTTAGTGAGCTTTAGAGAGCCAGTTTTTCTATAACAAATTAATGTTCATAATTTGACTGTGGGTTTAACTTAGGCTGTTGCTGAAGGTTCAAAACACATCAGCAGGGTATGGCACGGAAAACAAACGTATAATTAATATTGACACAATCTGTGTCACATTCGTCTATTATGTTGATTGTTTTCGTGATTGCCCAGATGGTGCTTCGCTGTGAATTGTGGGATGGCATTATGTCCTTTCCTTTCATAAAGAATGCTCCAGTTTGTCTTCTGCTGAAGGAGGCAATAAAGGAAGCTTTAACTGTTATTGGGCTGTCTGCAAATAAGTTGATGCTGACCTGTGTTTACTTGTGCACATCAGTTTTGTGCTAGCTAAAGGTTCACAATTAATTTGATTAAGAACCAAAAGACTTTAAAACAGTTCAGTTATTTTTATAATTCGGATTCATTTGTATCCCTGTAGGAACATAGGGCCCATAAATAATGAAATATTGCCTGTCACCAAATTTCATTCTTAGTTCATTTCTACATAAAAGCAAATCAATCAGATTTGAAGGGAAACTCCTTATATGACTTCAAAGAGGGTAAAATTTTTATCTTATTAAATTTTATATTCTATTCAAAGTCTTATTTAATAAATTAAATATATTTTTTTCACATTAAAGGTTTAGTTAAGTCTCATTTCTGTACAGAAGTATTTACAAAAGTATAGTATATAAGGGTCAAGTCTGAACAGGTTAAATGAGAGTGAGGTGTTGTGATTATACTGCTCATGTTTTGTCATCTGCAGCACATACCTGGACCATTTGGCCGAGGAGGTGAATGACAAACTGCAGGAGGCTGGTATGATCAGTATTGCAGAGCTGTGTAAAAGCTATGACCTCCCAGGAGATTTCTTAACTGAGGTGAGCCAGTTTTTACGTGCCTTTTAATCCAATAGGAAATCTGGTCATTAAATTAAGCAATGTGTTGTGCCGTCTGTGTTTTTAAATGGTTTAGTCTTCTTTGTGGTCTCAGCTTGTTTTGACACGTTGTTTCTTTGTTAGTAAAAAAAAAAACCCGTGGGTTTCTGATCCATATTTTAGGAGTTGTCGAAGCGTCTTGGGAAGATTATCCAAGGAGAAATGGACCAGTACAACAGAGGTGTCATATTTACCCCGGCTTTTGTTGCTCGCCACAAAGCTAGAATACAAGGGCTCTTCAGTGCAGTCACAAGGTAAATATTGCAAAAAGGCTAAATATTTATTATGGCTTGTTTTTTGTTTTTCTTCTGCAGATGTACAGATTTTGATATGTCCATACCTGTCTCAGCATTTCTTGTGTGTACCGAAAAGCAAGTCAGTTAAAAAATTTAACTAAATGAAACAAGGTTATTAAAGAAACTATAGAAACAGTTCTTTGATGCTAAGCAAGGTTAAGCTGTTTGTGTGGGATAGCTCAAGATGCTATGAAGGATTTCTGTCTGCAGGACATTATTTTGAGCTGTGTTTGTATTGCAGCATCCCAGCAGGTTGACAGATGGTAGCTAAAATGTTTTGCATGTTCTGTCATATTGAGTTTTTTTACATTATGGTTCCCCTGTGTATACTTAGTGAAGCTTTGACACCAAAAAATGCAGTGAGTGGGTAGCTGCTTTAAAGATCATTCCAGTGTTGGTGATAGTGAGTGAATTCATAGTAATGTTCAGTTTGTTGTTAAAGTAAGACTTTACATGAATAGTATTAAGAAAATGGTATCTGTTTCTCTTTCACTGCTTGGTTCTTAAACGAAGCCCTTCGGTTAAATTTAAAGATTAATGGGCAATCCAGAGAACAGGGTACCGAGGCAAAATATCCCATGAACATTTGAGAAGTTCATAAAATCAAATATACATACATTTAACCTTGTTAGAGACTCCTCACTGTGCAATAGTGCAAATATTTTATGCACACTATGATTATTTTTCTCATTTAAATTACTGTGTACCGGTAACCTATTGGTCACAAGCAGCATCTACAACAGTTGTGTTTCTAATGATGATATATAATCAGGCAGATATGAAACCCATAAGGCTGCACCGGTGCAATATAGCTGAGAAATTAAAACGCGTGAAGTTTTCCTAATTTTACTACATTCGCTAATCTAAAGCTAATAAAGACTAAAGGCATGGTGCTGAATGTTGTCAGTGCATCCCCACAGGTTGGGCATCAGATAGAAAAGGGAGAGGAATTCTTGATTGGGTTGGATGAAGTGATAGAGAATGTCCCCATAGACATGTAGGTGAAGGAAACAGAGGTGATGAGGTGTAGGCTACTTGTGTTGCTATGGAGAGAAACGAGGACAGATAACAGCAGATTGTGTGAGAAGGATGAACATGTACTTTAAAAGAGCAAGGAACACAAAGTGAACACCCTGACTCTGTAATACCACATTGGCTTTAACAATCTCCATGACTTTCATGGAACTGTGAAAGCCATGTGTGATTTAGTAAAAACACTTTCACTGTTCAGTGTTTTGTTCTCTGCTACAGGTTTTTAACATTTTTGGAAGCTAGTGTTTGCCACAGAGAGAGCCATAAAGCTAGCCTATATGGCTGTTTAAGGATATAAGTGCTACCATATAACTATATTCAGTGTAAATTACAAGTACTGTCACCTCAGTACTGGTGCTTTATATTGTAAAGTAAAGACCCTATGTTAATAGAGAGAAAACGCCATCAATTAGACCACCTGCTAAGCACCTGACGACAGTGGGAATGAAAAACTCCCATTTAACAGGAAGAAACCTCCACCAGAATCAGGCTCAGGGAGGGGCAGCTATCTGCTGTGACCGGTTGGAGGTAAGGTGTAGGGAGATGCGATAAAAGACATACATAAGAGAAAGTCAAAGATTAATAATAACTGATCTTCACGTCTAACAGCTGTGAAAAAATAAATGTTCTCACATGAGACCCCGCTGTCTTCAACAGCTGCATTCGTTGGCACTTTCTTATAATTCCTGCTGTTTTGCTTTTTCTATAGGCCAACACCTGTCAGCAGTATGATTGGAGCATTTGGATTTCAGGAACACCTTCTGTACTGTAAGGACCAACTGCTACATCATTTAAGTTAACCTGTTAAGCTCTTTGGTTTCATGTGTGTACTAGTCTTCTCTTTTTTTTTTTCTTCTTTTTTTTTTAACTTGTATGATATTTATGTTTGTTTTTAATCGTTTTCAACTTTGTCTAATGTTAAACATTAGACAAACAGTCCTCTATTGTCATTGTTTAATACTTTAGAGGGCGTATTATGATATTGTATTTTTTGTGGTTCAGCTGTCTTGGAGGAGTTGGTGAATATCGGGCGCCTGAAAGGAAGCGTGGTTGGGGGGCGGCAGGACAAGGCTGTGTATATCCCTGATATCTACACCAAAACACAAAATGCCTGGGTGGATTCTTTTCTCCAGCAAAATGGATATTTAGGTAGGTGTTGTTAAACTTGATGTCGGTGATCAAAAATACCCTAAGGCTTTTTCTAGTTAGCTAGCTGTCTCATTCAGAATGTTTGAGCTTTTTTATCTTCTGATCCACAAGAAAGAAAAGAAGAAAAAAAAAAGTGGCTGTTTTGCCGTCTAATTTCAAAGTCCTGTCAGCCATACTTGGATTAGAGGTATACCCACAAGACTACTTTGATCACTCATGAGAAGATGACTAGAAAAATGATTTTTTTTTAAATTCCTAAAACCTCAGATCAACTCCAGTTTCGGTTTCAGTGTTACTGGCTTCCATTCACAATAACAATTACCTCGAAGCACATTCTGCGGTAAGGTTTAGACTCTACAATGTTAGAGAGAGAACTCAAAGAATCAGGCAGTCCCTGCGAGCAAACACTTGGTGATGGATTGGCAGGAGTGCCCTTTAACAGGTAGATCATTCAGGTTGGGGATTGAGGGGAAAGACAGTATTTCCTATGTTTGTTAAAAATGACAAGAGATTCAGTGTAAGACTGAGTTTTTGAGGCTCTTTGACAGCAGGGCTGAAATATTTGAAACTCTTTCAGTTTAAAATTTTTAGGGAGTTGTTGGTTATTTGGTCGTTGCACAGTTATTACCCTAAAAACAGTGAGATGTGTTTTGTGTTTGTTTTTAAATTTTCTTTATTACTGTTGTTAGTTTCTCCTACTTCCTACTTTGGGGACTTGAGATAAGCAGTTATACTGAGTTGTGACTGTCTCAAAAATATTTTCTTTTATCTTGGGCACAGAAGTTATTATCTTGTGTGTACTAGATGAAAAATGACAATGATTAAAAACTCAATTTTTCCTCTGAGGCAAGAGCCATTGTAGAGGCAGGTGATCAATGTGTTTGTCGGTTCTGTCATTTTGTAAGCAAGGTTACATTTCTAAAAACAAGGAGGAAAAAAAACAATGAATTTCAAAGAACTCAGTGACTCAGTGGACCATGGGTAAAGGAAGACGCAGTCGTGTTTTGGTGCAGATCCGCATCATGCAAAACTGTGAAATAGGACACTGAGGTTCCCATTTGTGCTCTCAGTAATCATGAAAAGGTAGTAACATTTGCTTTTCAGCGACACCTGGCACTTTGCAGCAGTGGCATGCAAGAACTGTTACAGAAAGGCAAGCAGAGCTGCTACCCACACATGGCAAAGGGGGTTAACTAAGAATAAACAGTGGTGGACATGTAGAGGGTTGGTGTGGTAACTGCTAAAGGGAACAGTAAAAAATTACTTTCCCAAGTCAGAGTGTTACAGATATGGGACTGTGGTATCGATTAACATTCCTGCTGCATTCATGTTTATGTTGCATTTTACTATATTTTTGGGGTTCAGCTGATTTCAGTTACTTTACATCAGTCACATGCTGTGAGTTTTGTAGAAACCTAAGCAGAAGAGATGACATCAACCATAGAAAAATCATCTTTATGAACATTTCATAATTTCAAAATAAATTTCCTGTTGTTGTAAACTATTTTTTGCAACTTTTTTGTATTTAAAGTTTTGAGGGATAAACCTCTTAAATTTCTCCAAGTAGAAATATATGTAAAAAAACAAAAACGATTTTCAATTTTTT
>NW_005187566.1:1195396-1217819 GCF_000239375.1 Pundamilia nyererei
AATATAAGCTCTGGCGGACTTGGTTCTATAGTAGGTCTTAAAGGGTTAAATAAATATCGTCAAATAATCGAGATCTCAATTTCAGTGAAAATAATCGTGATTCTCATTTTTGCCATAATCGAGCAGCCCTACGCTCAGGGTTATTAAATAAACTGCTATACTATATGAACTGATGACATCGTTATCCCACAGAGTTTGATGCATTGGTTAGACTGGGGATTCCCGACCCATCCAGCTACATAAAGAAGCGCTTCAAGTCTAATAAGCTGCTGTTCCTCAGAGCGGCCTGTGTGGGCCAAGCTCTGGTCGACCAGGTGGAGGCCTCTGTGGAGGAAGCTGTCAATTCCGCCACTTGGACTGACCTCCAGGTCAGCTCTTTAACCTTTAAATTGATGATATTAGAGGAGTTGCATCGTTTTTGTTTGTTTTTTTTTGTTTTTAGATTTCTGTTTCTTATCCTCTTCTGTCTGGGCTGCTTTAGCCAGTTCTGCCCAGCTGCCTGTCGACTGAGGACATTGGGATACTGATTAACCAAGCTATGAGAAACACTAACATCCAATCGTCTGCCAGAATCTTGGGGGGCACCGTGGTTGTCAGTGAGAAGTTCATCAGCAACTGCCTCTCTTTATTTGATGAGGCCATGCAGCAGAAAGCTCAGAAGGTAGAGATTCCTTTGACACCCGGTTTTACATGTATATGTATATGCTCTGTCCAAAGGGTGAACTAGATTTTGTGTGCTTTTCAGGAAGTTAAGAGCAATCCAGTGTTTTTGATAACTGAAGAGGATCTGAAGCAAGCATCTATCCTGACTGAGAGCACCGCACCTTCTAAGAAGGAGAAGAGAGAAGCGGAGCGCAGGAAGAAGGCAGCAGGTTTGTGGAACCTATCTCACAAACTCCCACTGTTTTTGTTTTATTATTTTTATTCATATAGTTTTTAGTCCCTTTGGCATTTTGTGAGGGAGACTGACAATGGTGAGAAATCCCAGGATTTTATTTTGGTTCTTAGTGTCCAACATGTGTCCTCAAAGCTCTCTAAGGTAATGATGTATGAGTGAGTCTAATGAGTGATGTCTTACATGAAATCATTTTTTCTGTTTTAATTTGCAGAAAAATGTTTCAGTTTCTGTTTGCAAAAAGCTGAAAGTGGGTAAAAGAAAATGAATGAGAGGAATATCTGTTCATTTCTTTTGATCAAGTAAAGACTTTTTTCACTTTGCCTTTGCAACAATTAGAATGGCCCAAAGCTCAGGGACATGGGTCTTAGGCCATTTTTATGGTTGCCGTGTCACCTATCGTTTAGGACAATACTGTCAGTGGCTTCTTGTGTAATGACAGCGCAGCAAAGAGTAAAGCGACTCCTTTATTTATGTAAAGCAGTCAGAGCTGCTTCCAGAAACCAGAACGATGAGACCAGAGGGATTCAATAAGGTGCCCGTAGTGATAAATCTACAAGAAAACTCACCAATATTTCTTTTTTCATTTTTATTTTTTTTACAAACTTGGACTTAAACAATCATCAAATATCATCAGATTATTTTTTGGAGTGGACCCAGAACTGATTGAGATGCTTTGCAATGACCTTAAACGGCCGCTCATGCTCAAAACCCCTTCAGTGGAACTGAATTGAAATAATTCTGCAAAGAAGAGTGGGCCAAATTTCCTCCACAGCGATGCGAGAGACTCATTACCAGTTATTACAAACACTCGATTGCAGATCTTGCTGCCAAGGATGGTACAACCAGTTATTAGTCTAAGGCAGCAGTTTTTCACACAGGGACAAGCAGGTGTGGATAGCTTCTTAATGAATGACGTCATCAGTAAAAACTTGTATTTTCCGTTTACGCAGGTTTTGTCTAATGTTAATCTTTGTTCATCTGAAATTCTGAAATTCTATAATATAGATAATTTTAGATAAATTTATAGATAAAATAAAATAAGTATATGTTTTTTGTTTTGTTTTTTTTACTTGAAAGATTTGCCTCACAGTTAACCGTCATTCTTATAGAGATTCTCCTGATGTTTGCTTTTGTATTGCAGTTGTCTCTCTTAGAACATCCTCACCAATAAAACATGTCCCAGTGAAATGGGGGTGTGGCAGATTGCAGACTGTAGGTAGCGAGCAGGATCATTTCTGCATGCATATTAATGAATGAGGCCCAATGTGTGTGTTTTGTTGTCCAACACAGCTTTATGCAAATGTTGCTTGTGCTATTTTTACACCAGCTCTGTAACGTTTGGAGTAGACGGCATCGCCACCTGCCAACATCTACCCTACAATGACCCGTAGGACAAAGACAGGAAAAATAATAGACTGGTTATCTTAAAGTGATACTAGAGCAGTGAAAATAAAGACCTCTGCAATGTGGCAAGTCAGTGTTTGCTGACTTTAAGAAGTTGAGTTTTCTCAGACTGACTGGGATCTGTTAACTGTTTGTCTTCCAGAGGGCAGTGGCAGTGTGAAAGCAGGTGGAGGAGGCAATGCCAGAGAGATCCGGATTCGTAAAACCAAGAAGAAAGGGCGGAAAGATGAAGACAGCGATGAGGAAACTGGACCTTCTCAACAAAGTATGTCAGCCGTCACAAAGACATTTTATGTTCTCAGGGAAATATGGTCTCCATCTGCACATTAAGCCTGCTCACTGAGGCTTTTTACTGTAATAAGAGCTTAATGGCTGCTTTACGAGGAATCTCCTGGGTCATTAAGCTTCTTTTTTTTTTTTTTTCTACATGGAAGACAAAGGTAACTGTAGGATTCCAGGGAGACTAATTAGCTTGTGTTTTACCTTTGCCAAGATCGCAGCAGACAGACTGAAACCCCCTTTATGGCCCAGGAGGCGATCGTAGCCGTTTTAGAGGAACGAGTGAGTGACTGCCCTGAAGAAATCCTGTCTGAGTTGGCAGAGCAGTTAGTCAGGTAACAGACACATCTCTTTCTGAAGTTCCCTTTTCTCAGAGCTGCCAACAATCCCTTCATTCACCTTCTGTTAATGTCCCTGCAGGCCTCTGACTAAAGCCTACCAGGAGGTGCTGCGGACAGTGTTCATGTCCTCCACCAGCTCTCCATCAGGGGCCAACAAGAAGAAGAGCATGAAGGATCTGCAGGAAGAGATCACCAACCTGTACAACAATATCCGACTATTTGAAAAAGGCACCAAGTTCTTCTCAGGTAAGTCATGTTCCATGTATTGGAAATCAGAAGCAGGACCATCTTCATCTCTCGCATCCTGACAGGAGACGAGAGAGGAGGCGGGGTTCACAAGGTCCAGATTTTACCCTTACTGTTTGGCAGATCACTGTATTTGTAATAGATCTGTTACACTGGATTAACTGATCATGTCAGGGTTCATGTTCTGATATTTGTTCTTCTGTATGAATCAAATGTTTACCCGTGAAAGACAAGTCATACTCGGGAAAGCTAGCATCCTTTGCTTTATTTTCGTATATATGTCGAGGGAAACGAGCATTAGGCTTCAGAGCGTACCCAATGCTCAGAGACAGTTTTTGTACTCCTGGCTCTGTGATGCCAAAGAAAGTGATGATGTGAAAGTCTCAGGAGCACAGCTCTGACTGTGAGCACAGAAGCTCCACCCACCTGGAGGGCAGTCATTCAGAAGAAGGAGCTCGTTGCTGCATCAACAGCTAAGCTGTCAAAAAGCTTTTAAGAGAAAAATTGTAATGGCTAAGTTACAACACAAACAATATCTTCTAGTTTCTCAAAGTCAGTTTATATAGTGTGTGGCTAAAAGCACCAGCCCTAAACCTACAACAGACCACAAATGGGCTAGTGGATGTTAAAGGTTAGAAGAGAGTGAAGTCAAAAGCGGCACCGAGGCCCAATGTAAGATACATAAGGATTATTTTGAAAAAAATATCTGGCATTGTAGTATTAAACCCTGTAACTAATACCAGATATTACCTCCTCTTTGAACATCACATACATTGGGTTGAATTTCCACTTTTGGATTAAACAGTGACAAATGAGCAAATGTTGTTTTTTAGTAAAGCTCTGATAAAAACCTCATAGTGAGACACAATATTGTGATATTAACAGATGAAAAACAAGAACAAACATCCAAAACTAAGTGGCAGCCACAACATCGGGGTAATTTAATTAGAATGTGAAAACGTGATGACACACTCATCTGTTACTTCAAAATAGAGCCAATACATTTAAGTATGTAAGGGAACTTCAATCCAAAACTGTCCAAATCTCCAGGATTTCTAGAGGAACATAAAAGAAATATAACAGGTTTTGTGTATTGACCTTGCTTTACACCCAGCAAGAGTAGTGAGTTATTTATTGAGAATTGTGCACTTAAATGCAAAGAAAATAGAAGCAGCTGAACAACTGCTAAAGTTGGAGCTCTCCGACATAATTCACTGGAGAGATTAGGCTATAAAACGTGTGTATCATGGTGAAAATGACTGTAAAAATGGTGAGGGCTGAGTAGAATCATCCAAAATTTCAAAGGCTTTACATGCAATATTTGTATGTTTGTTTTTTATGCATGCAGATGATACCCAGGCCCACATCGCTAAGCATATCCTGAAGACCGTGTGCACTGATGTCAGTAACATCCTGGTTAACTTCCTGGCTGCTGACCTGATGATGTCCGTGGAGAATCCCAGCACCATCACCAACGAGGTCTGTGTCTGTCGCTCCTCTCGGCAACCTGAAACTCAAACTGTGTTACGATTATCTGTGGAGCTGAATTCAACAGTTGACACTGAATATGCGGTACTGTATTTGGTACTGCAGGTCAGACTGAAGATTTTAGGCAAACTGTCAGAGGAGACCAAAGGGCCTCTTTTGAAGCTGCACAACTCCCTGAACGGCAAAGTAAGTAGTATGCCTGTCTAAAATAGTGTTGCACTGTGGGTGACTGCAAAATGACAGCTAATACCTTGAAATTTAAAAATCGCTAATCTGGGGAAAGGTTGAGGGATAACATTTTAAGTAAGGTGGATTTGCTTTCTGTGTTTACAGTCCATTGAAGACTTTGTGACTAACTTGGATACCTGTGCTGAGGTTTGTGGATTCATGCTAAAGAAAGGAGACAAGAAAAAAGAGAGGTAGTGGAAGCACATTCGAGCCACAAAACTCTTCACCCTGATCCACTTATGGAGTCTAGAAGTGTGTGAATGCGTGTCTTGCAGACAAGCCCTGTTCCTGCACCGCCAGGCCCTGACTGAGCAGCTGAAGGACACCGAGGATCCCGCTCTGGTCCTCCACCTGACCAGCGTGCTGCTGTTTCAGGCCAGCACGCACTGTATGCTGCACGCCCCGGGCCGCTGTGTGCCTCAGATCATCAGCACACTCACGGGGAGAATATCTGCAGTATGTACAGCTGATTGAACGTGATTTGAATGGGAAGGAAAAGTGTTGCATCACAATCCATCAATTTTAAAAAATGATAAACTGGATCATCAGATATACCAGTCTGCTCACTCCTTCATCACGTCTGTGTAGGGTAGAGGTCGGCAACCTGCGGCTCTTTAGTCCTTATAGTGCGGCTCCGTGCGGTTTGGGAAAATAAATTAGAAGTCTTTAGCTGAAGTGTATTTTATTTATGTTAGTTCTTTTTTAACTTGTAGTTCTAAATTGGAAGATTATTGTAATATTGAAATATAAAAATAAAATTATAGTCTATTTTTTTCATTGATCAAAATAAGCTTCACACTCGCAGAAGTCGGTGTACCCGCCGAAACGCTGTGCATTTATCGAGACTTTCAACCCCAGGTAGGCCAGTTATGGATCTTCGGATCCACATTATGTCAGCAGCTATTCTCAACCGTGAACTATGTTAAAAACAAACACCGCTCACGCCTCACAGATGACGGCTTACAGTCCTGCGTAAAGATGAAAGTGACTTCGTACAGCAGACGCTGTGCGCAGAGGCTTAGGAGCAGAAGTCCCATTGTAAACATATCACAGCAGACCCGACGATGTTTCCATGAACATGCTTTTCAGCATCTCTTTATTGACCACTTTTCACACACGGTTGCTGTACGCATGCAGCCGGCTGTAGCTTTTCAGCTCACAGCCCGACACATACCAACAACAGCATAGATGGCACAGACGTTAAGGCGGCGAGGCGTGATTGCGGGTGCCGCTCAGGTGCGTCCGCCTCCCCTGCAGCGGCGCTGCAGACGACGCCCCGCCACACACATTAACCTGGTAAAATACATATTTAGGCAGAATTTTGTAAATATCTATTTTTCAGCAGCATAGTGCTTTTTTTTTCCAATTAATTTTTTTAAAGTCAGGTCAAGGCTTCAAAAGCCCAAAGGCGATATAAGGGTGGCGGCTCACAACAGTTTCTGTTTGCTACATGGATCATTTTAGTTCAGGTTGGTGTCTGTCCTTTTGTTATATTTCTTTAAGAGTTCAAAATGTGTTAATTACATAAATAAAATGTAATTTTCTCTGTAGCACTTTATGGATTTCATAACCAACACACCTTAGTTGTTCACACAAAGCATAAAGGTAAAAAACAATATATACAGTGTTATCTTCATTTTAGATGTCAAAAAGTATTCGCGGCTCCCAGTGTTTTCTTTTGCGTGGAAACCGGGTCCAAATGGCTCTTTGGGTGTTAAAGGTTGCTGACCCCTGGTGTAGGGGAAACACAGTCCAGTTATATTATGTTACACAGCCATCCCTCCCGGAGTTGATATGATTCTCATTGGATATAGAAACAGGTGCATAATCCATTAACACTGTAAATGTTTAGCTTTACGATGCCCGTCGTGTGATTGTGCTGTCTGAAAGCTTCATCTCAGGATCGCTTGAAGTAGTGTTGAGGCGCAGCAGCTGTCGGTGGTCTCCATCTGCTGCAAGGAGAGTGAAGCAGCTGAAATGTGTGCATTTTGTTGCAGGAGCAGCAGCAGCTGCTGTCTACCTACCAGAGCCTGGTGGTGAAGCAGCTGGTGAGCCAGAGCAAGAAGCAGGAGGATGACGAGGAGCAGGACGAGGAGGCGAGGAGCGCACGTGCTCAGGTCCAGACCCTTACACCTCAGGTGAAGGACCTGGTGCTGTCTCAGAGGAAGACGTCTGTTAATGAGGACTGACTGAACAGTTGAATAAAGAGGAAGGAATGTCACAGGGTTAAAGACCTGTGCTGCTTCTAGATCAGCTGGTGGTCCTGTATTTTTCTATGATTTCTCTATGTGGGCATCATTTTAAATTATTAAAGGAAATCACTGTGTATGATGAATATAACACAATTGTCCTCAGTGAGGTTCTGATTAACTTGCGTATTAAATGCTCTCCTCCTCCTCAAGTGAGTTGCTTCTTCTGTGACCAGCACAAATGCAGAACATTCGGCTTCACACTTTATTACTGACCTTTTTTAACATCAGATAATACAGTGGTGTAAATGAACTAAATGCTTGTACTCGTGTACTGCAAATTCCTGGTTCTCATTCTTCATGCTTCATAAATGTAACATAACTGAGCTTTGAACTGCTTAAATTACATGTGGGCATAACTGGCCAATGAAGACAGTACCACGTCTGCATGATGAGTCTGAGAGTGATGCATTAGGTGTGTTTGTCTCCGTCTTGTGACCATTATGTGAACTTACACTAAAGTGCATGATACTGCGTTTCAACACTTGGGGGCACCAACAGCAAACAGTCGTTTGAGTGATATTGATGCAGTTATAAAAGAAAGGAAGAGCACTGCAGGAACCAAACTGAGTACACTACACACACGGATGTCACAGTCTCCATCCCAGTGGTTTCAAGCTTAACCCCAGGATTTTAAATCTGCTTGCTGGCATTTGCTTCTTATATTCTACTTCATCTCAGAGCTGTTAAGGTCAGAGCTCTCTGCAGGCCAAACACATAAAGCAGTTTCCTGGAGCTCCCTTTGTACTTGAGGTTGAACAAATCTGCTCTTCTTTTTTTTTCAGTGTAAAAAAATCAGCATATACATGTTTTTTTTTTCCCTTCATCCCACCTTGAGGTGACAGGTGGTTTGATTTGGCACCACTGAAATAAAACTGAAGTGAAATTTATTAGAACCTTTACTAATCCAGGCCATAAAAAAGCTGAACATATGTGTTCACACCACTCCACATCCTTCACCCAATTATCAAAAGAGCTTTCCTTAAATGTTAAGGCTATGTTGACTATAAGACTATAAGGAGTTATAGTCTCTTTTTGGTCACTATACAACAGAGCATGCTTCATAAATCTGCTTCTAAATCAGAGTCTGTACTGGATAGCATTGTATTACGCCAGGGCTGACTTCTGTCACTAATTTGTGAATTTTTATATCATTATTAGTGTAGCCAGGCAAGAGGTTTCTGATTCAGTGATCTTGTGATCATGCATGCATCTAGGGGTGACTTTTGAGTCACACTGCAGCAGTTTGCACCCAGTTGCAAAGCAGAAGGGATAAAAAAATAGTGCCTCCAAGTCTAAGATTAAGGTGAGCTCTCCGCTCTCTTCTCTTTCCCCTCACCACCAACTAGTTGTGGTGAACAGCTACACCTCCCTAAGCCTGATTCTGCCTGATTTTCAATCCAGCCAGAGATCCAAATCCCCTTCTGGATTACATCAAGAAAGGCATCTAGTGTCTGCCTGTTGTATATGATGAGCATTTCTTTTTCTTTCAATCTAGTTTATGTAAAAAACGTTCCTCTCTATTTAAAGACAATATGGAGGTTGGGATGATGCTTATCCTCATAAAGGTGGAGCTGTTGACTTTCTCATGTTTGCAACACCACAGAAAAAGTGGAAGCCTGGCATGTGGCTGCACCATCTGTAGTTTGTGGAGGCAGACACACCGTTTTGCCAGAAGAAGAGTTTGCTGAGCAGGACATGGATGTGTGAGCTCATCATACACACAAGCACATGCTCCACATTGCCATGGAAACACATCTTCTGAGAAAGGAGGCCTCTGGGCTTGGCAAGGGAGAGATGTCAAGTGAGGAATTTTATTCTAAAATAAGAGAATCCCACGCTATCCAACCCCTTTCTAAGATGGCTTAATAGGTGGATGGATTGTGTATTCATGCTTAATTAGCCAATTAAATAGAAAAATAATCAGGTGTTTATGTTTCATTGGAGGGAAAGACATCTTTTCCATTTCATGCTTTCCTTACTATACTTTTAATGTAAACAAATGTTACTAAATGACCAAATAGACAATGAATGGATCCCATTAACAATTAGTGGCTGCATATAGCTGTTAAAATTCAGTCACCACAGATACTAAGAAAAGGTGAGCTTTAATGAAGACTGATATGAGCCAAACAATTCAATTCAATATATAGCACAAAATCAAAGCAACATTTTATATTGGAAGGTAAAGACAAAATAATAATAGAGAGAAACCCCCAACCATCAGGCGAACACCTATGAGCAAAGAGTCAGTGACAATGGGAGGGAAAAACTCCCTTTAACAGTTAGAAACAAGTTAGTTAGTTAGAAACAAGACAAAATACAAACTGTGGAAGAGAGCCAGAGATTAATAGTAAGAGTTGTGTATAAACTCATTGGAAGTGAAAAGAGGTTAATTCAATAAAAAAAAATTTTTTTAGTTTTATCTATATAGCACCAAATCACATTAACAACTGCCTCAAGGCGCTTCATAGCGAAGCCAAGTCAAGCCACTCCTGCAATCCTAGTTGGATAATTGGTTGAGAATGTGAATGAATGAGTTGCTCACACTTCATACTTGGCATTATATTTAGCATATCTCCTGCCACATTCCTTACATATGAGCTGTATGACACTTTGGTGCTATATAAATAAAATTACATTGAACTGAAAAAGAACTGAATTAAAAAATGTGCTCCTCTCTGGAGCCTTGCCCCAGTAACCCCAATCTTGGCAAGATGGCATCAGTAGTTCTATGATATGGGTCTTCCCAGTTGCAGTTAATCTGGCCCATCAACTAGGACAACCTTGCTTTGGGAGATCCTGTCATGGGCAAAAACCTAAACAACAAAACTTCTCCACAATAAGACAGTGATTCATGGAGGTGATTCGTGTAAATGCAAAATTCAATATTTTTTAAAATAACATAATGCATCAATTTTAATCACATTTGGCCCCAGTGGGACTGCCTCAAATGACAGCAGTTAGTCCCACACAGTTTCATAGGGTAAATTGCTCGTAGTGTCCATGTAATCCATGTTTATCTTGTCAATAAAATCAATGTTGTTGTTTACATAAAGCCCTAAAAGCCTCTCTCAAATACACCTTTGTACATCGTGTGCTGATGATTATAACACTAGGCAGCTCTGACAGTGCATAGCAACAACTGTTTGCTAAAGCAATGCACAAGCAAATATCTAACCGACCAATCTCAGTGAACATATTGATTCATGAGCTGACAGATCACTGCTTAAGCAGTTCAGGCTTTTATTTTTATAAACTTTCAGCTCTGCCTTTGCAGAATGATTTGGATGCTGCATGACTGTCACCAAGGGCAACAAGAGAAGGACTTGAGCCTTCCAACGCTGAATTTTTAATTTAAGGTGTCAGTGTTTCAAAGAGGATATAGCATGCAAAGGATTCCCAGAAGATAATCTCAGGGCGTTTTCCCAATAGGATTCATAGGACACTAGTGGGTGTGAGCAACAGCCATTAGCAGCTTTACCTTATGTTAAAGTATTTACATTGGCTGTGAGAAAGGAGCTTGGGTCACTTTCAAATTCACTTTCCAATTCAATCAATAGCCTTTATGTAAACACACAAAATGAAGAAATGCAACATTTCAACTATTAATAAACTTGTGATTGTTAAAAAAAAAAAATCATAGACTGTATATAAAAAATTGAACATCAGTCATTCCAGCTGTTTTTGGACCACATTTTAATGCCTCATTATATGCACTTTGACCCCTGAAAAGATAATATCATAAGAGTTAACGCCTGCAAATTTGATTAGCAGGTTGCTGACACAGTTTTAGAAAAAAAGAAAAAGAAACAAAAGAAAGAATGAAATGTGTAAAAATAATAATAATAACTATTAATATACAACAACCTAGTAGCTGTGCCACCAGATAAATGCTGTAAAATAATAGAATACATCACATAAAAATACAGAATTTCTCCATAATTAAAATATAGTTTTGTAACTTTAATTCACCTGAGATTTCATACATTTTTACAGATTCTTTATGCTAAATGAAAAGTTAGGTAGCATAAGTACATGTGTAAAAACAACTTGATGTGATTTTTCTAATATTTAATATGATTAAATACCAGCCATTTAAGAAAGTCAAAATCTTGTTGTACAACTAGTAACAGACTTTATAATTACAACAAAATCCTAATTTTTGATTATAGTAATTGTAACATGGGTTTTACCATGTAATTTAAAAAAAAATCTTGTATTGTACTGTTGAAGTGCACCATGGCATATAAACATATGTCAAGAAAACATAACATAACAGTTTCAGAATGTTCTTGCATCCGCATTGCTTATCTTATAAATTGTCCATTTTCCTTCCCTAAATTTTTCTTATGGAGCTAGCTGCTTGATAAAAGTCTTTGGTGTTGAAAATTCCACACTGCTCCCTTAATAGTATCTAGACTCCACAATGGCCTCTCCATCTACAGTCTGTTTTCTTCCTACATCCTTGCAGATTTGAAAGCTAGCCTAGCTGTGGTTGATGTTGCACTGCAAACACAGCAGATGTTTACTGATATCTACGGAATTACTGATAATTTTCATTTTTTTAATTGCAACAGTTTTTAAATATGCATTTGCTATGTAAAACTCGAATTTAATAGCATTGCATATTTGTCAAATTATATTCAAGTTGTGTCAATTTGAGCCATTTTCTCTAGAAAAAAACATTACAATTTTATCATTATTCGCAGCTTGTTTTCCTGATATATATGCATATCATGTATAGATACCATAGAGATGCTTTTTAATGCTGTTTCAATGAACCTGCGAGTCCCTGAGGACTTAATATGCCTCATGTGTATTTTAGAGGAACTGCAGCTTTATTCTTTACAGTCACAGTTCTTGAGGTTGCCAGATGGAAATAAGCAGAAGACTGCACTCTGGCATTCCCCTTTGTTTGGAAATAGGATTTTATTTAATGATTAACAAACAATTTATTCAATTTTATTTATAAAGTGCCAAATCACAATGACAGTTGCCTCAATGCAAAAAAACACACAACTTAACTGGAGTCTGTTTAGTTTGTCAACAGAGTGACACTCAGCTGAAATAATGCCAGAGCAGTACACACAGAAGGATATTCACAAGTGGCCCCTTGACTTCTCATCTGCTTAGGTGAACATCCCCGTCTACATCCATCCGCTGTCACCATGCCTCCTCATGAGACATCTGCAGGTTCCTGTTGCTTAGTAATAGTCTTCAGTGCTATGATTAAAGTGAGCTTCAAAGCTCTGGACACACTCATTACTCACAGCAGCCTGCATAATGAATCCCTGGGAGGAAGATGATTAAGAACAGCATCCTTTGTAATCAAGAGTGTGGTGGGGATCAAATTTGTCTTAGTGTTCGGTCTATCTGTGCCTCATCCATCCGTAGCAGGTCAATGAGGTCACTAGAGAAATGGCCAGTCAGCAATCTAAGAAAAACAACCTGCTGACCTTTTTGTGGATGGTTGGTGTTCTCTGCATGATGCTACAAGCAGCCAGGATCTCATTTGCCTGGCTTTCATGTCTCACAGTCTGCACAGATACATTTGTCTTTGATATGTACTTTGGGCTGACATTAAAGGCGGACTGTTCTGAAAAAAAATTCAGATTACTAACATCCATATGTAGTTCATACTCACTGTGATATGGGACGTTATCAGACAGCAGGTGTCATTTATTTTTATTTTATCGTTATTACCCACACACACACACACACACACACACACACACACACACACACACACACACACACACAAACCAAAGGATGACTTTCCACAACATCATAACAACCTTTGAAAATCCTTCACTTTTAGCCCTCTTCACTGTATTGTATATGAACTCCCTTAGTTACAGTCATTCACCCTGCAGAGAACCCAAACAGCATGATGCTACCACCACTATGCTTCAGTCTCAGGATGAAAGCATCAGGCGTAGAGCAGTCAACCAACACATTCTCATCCTGGGGCTGTCTGTCAAGTCTTCTCTGTAGCCAGTCCCAGGCCTACAACTTCCACATCTGGAGTTTAGAGCGGTGGTGGCAATAGCTACAGGTTTAACAGCCAGGAGGCTGGCATGTGTCTCGTGCCGACTTACTCAGTGATTCTTTTGATGTTTCTTTCATATTTATTATTTCACTCACTGGTCCAGTTTTGGGGTTAGGGTTTTGCCCAAATTCAAGGTAGGGTTAAACTTCATGTTGATGATTCTCACAGAAAAAGATTGATATTACACATGTAGCGGTAGCAGGAAAAATAAAGTTAAAACACTTGACAGAAGTGATCACATTTGCCGTTTTAACCTTGTGATACTTGCTAATGAAGATGCTCTTCACAGTTATTAAAAGTAGATTGTGATGTCATTTTTGCAAAGGGCATATGGGGGTGGTAGTTACTCAGTTAGCTTTCTGAGTAATTATACAAGGTAAACAAGAATATATCGAAGAGTCAAACTCAATGAACTGAACAGTCACTAAAGCAGAGTTCCTGGTTCAGACGTGAACCTGGTGAAAAGGAGTAGACTATATCTCATCAATGCATGAATTATGCACAGAGCTGACACACACAGCAACAAGGACACCATTTCAGGAAAGAGATGTTGGTGTTGGTGAATTTGACCATGATGTAGGACTTGGTATATCAGAAAACGTTACTGAGAAAATGATGCATACTTTTATCTAAATGGGCCACATATGAGGAGTATATGAGGAGTACTGGATGAATAAGCACTCAGTGGAGATGATGACAGGAAGTGGAGTCCCTGGGTGGAAAGAGAAGACACAGATGACGCATCGGAAGGAGGGTAATGAAGGCAGAGTTTGCAAACAGGCATCGTCACATAAACACATGGTTCCCATATGTGATGCCTTAAACATACAGCGTTCGAAAGAGAAAGATGAATAAATGAATTAATAATACAGCTGCATTTTCAGTATCAAACGGTATCAGCAGCCACACACTCATGTGTGTGTGTAAGCTTCACAGAGATGACGTGTAATTACATTTCTAGGGAGGTGCGCGTCAGGTCACAGAATAGGCTATGTGATACATTACTCCACATAAAGTTATCCTGAAAGGTGAATTGGTTATAGAGACCAAAACCATATTCAGTTATTTTATGAGGCTGTAAACAAGGTGCTTTATATTGTAAGGTAGACCCTACAATAACACATACAGAGAAAAACCCAACAATCATGTGACCCCCTATGAGCACTTTGGCGACAGTGGGAAGGAAAAACTCCCTTTAAGCAGAAAGAAACCTGCAGCAGAACCAGGCTAATGGAGGGGCAGCCATCTGCAGCGACCGGTGGGGGTGAGAGGTGGAAGACATTTTAACATGCAAGCTAGCCTCAAGTGGCAATTAGAGGGACTGCAGTCTTATATGTTGGGTCCCTGGTTTCTCACCTCTGTGGCAAAGAAGCTTGTTGGCTACATCCTGCCACTCTACCATCATGGGTCCAAAACTACGCTTTAAATTAAAACTCCACTTAAGACAGTTTACCAAGGTAAGAAATGTCTATTTCTTTATTACATTCAACAGTACAGTACACTGAAATTGCACATTTTCACCAGATATAGCAGCATTCTGACTGGCAAATGGACTAATTATTAGGCACAATCAAGACATTTAAATACAAATACACACGTTCAAATGTGTCATGGCCATTTTCTGACCACACACAGATTCCACTTAGCTGTTAATGTACATGCCTGGTAAAACAAATTCTATACAGCTAAACACACTGTCTTCTACCTGCAACTCCAGTGGCAACAAAACATGTAAGGTCAGGCCAAGCCCAGATTATCTTCTCAAAATAACACAAAAGAAACAACAACAAAAAATCTTTTCTCTTGCACAACATGTGCCAATCAGTGCATTTCAGGAGTTATAAAGCCTTTTCGTGTATTTTTATGGTTTCCTTCAGACAACTTCTTCACTTAAGATAATGTCTTTAAAAGAAAAATTAATTAATTTAAAAAAACCTGAATGACACTGTCTCACCTTTGGAGGAATGGGTGATTGTGGGCTCAGTAAATGCAGCAGTGATGGCTTTTGAGCAGGTTTATCTAATGCTGCGGTTTTGGATGAGCTGGTCTCTGAAGTACGGCGAGGTTTATATGATATTACTTCTTGATTTCAGGTGATATTTTTGCCAAATGTAGGCTGATTTTAAGCACAAAAAAGACAAAAAAAAAAAAAAAAGAGAGAACTTTGGCACTAAAAAGTGAGGTGAAATCCCAGCTGTAAACTGCCTGAGCTGACCTAGAACTAGCTTAGACTCTGAAGCTGCTGCAGGTGGAGATCAGTGTCTTCACCTGTAATGTGCAGCCACTTGTCAAAAACAAATGTACCTTTTTTTGGTCTCTTATCTTATTATTTTTGACAAAACAAAACTTTTTGCATTTCACTTGTTATTTCCTGAATGGTCGAGACTCACAGCACAGGTGTCAAACTCCAGGCCTTGAGGGCTGCTGTCCTGTTTGTTTTCCAACTAACCTGCCCTTGTGCCTTCTTGGATGATCTGATATCCTCGTGTCGGTGTTGTTCCCACATCATCATAATAAATGTTGTTCCAGGTTCAACATTGCAAGTGAGGAATCACATTGTTGTGACGTCATACTTTTGCAAGCCAAGCCATTCATTCATTTATGAAATTCGAATGTTGCAAGGACAATATGTATAGTGCTTACCGTTTATTAAAGAACAGTATCCTGAAATGCAACAAATTCAAATTGCTGGATTGGCGGACAGAGGCGGTTTCTCGCAAGTTAAGTAGATTTTTTAAGGCGTTTTTTTCCAAAGTTGCAAAAGTATGACATCACACCAATGTGATTGGTCACTTGCAATGTTGAACCTGGAACAACATTTATTATGATGATGTAGGAACAACACCAACACGAGGATATCAGATCGTGCGTAGCTTCTTATTGGCAAAGCACACCTGATCCAGGTAATCAGCAGCAGGTAGGGCAGGGATACCTCAAAAACAAGCAAGATACTGGCCCTCGAGGACTGAAGTTTGACACCCCTGCTCTACAGGCTCAAATGCCAAATGGACTTCCAGTGTGTTTCAAAAGATGTGCTCAAGATTCAAATTTGGCAGATACAGCAGATATAGATTTGAATATAAAGATATATATATTGTATATAAAGATGAACACAGAACCTAAAGATTCCCATTACCTGTTGTATAGGTCAAATTGTAGGGTTTGGTATGGTAGTCCAGTTGCCATCGACCTGTTGGAAGCCTCACAACTTTCTGAGAACCTTCATACACTCCCTGACCATTTAAAGTCAGACTGACATTAACACTGCATTGAACCACTGTGGGGGTTTGAGGCTGATACTGCAAACACATCCAGTTGATCCAACCCAACATTTGCCAACAATAGAACATCATATCCCAACACACTGGACAGACTGAGCAGGTAGACTGCACGCACACCGGTAGGTCATTCTTGACTATCAGCAACAGAATCGTGCTTATTTAAAATGTTTGTTCTGGGTTGTTGGGTACAGGGTCTCAGTCGAGCCTGTTATATTCCACCAACTACTACTACTGATACTTGAACTATCAAGTATCAGAAGCTGATATTGAATCTACTGAGTCTTGTAAAATTTTTAATCTTTGGACCACAAATTTGTCATCAAATATTTTGAGCGTATCCTAAAGTGCAAACAAATAAAACAATTTTACAGTGGCTACAGTTGTAGCCACAGCTGCCCTGGGGCAGACTGACAGAAGCGAGGCTGCCATATTGTGCCATCGGCCCCTCTGGCCAATACCAGTAGGTGGCAGGTGAAGTGTCTTGCCCAAGGACACAACGACCAGGACAGAGAGCCCGGGGATCGAACCGGCGACCTTCCGGTTACAGATGCACTTCCCAACCTCCTGTTCTACGGTCGCCATCATATAGACGGCACGTCAAATGACAGGTCCTGAGCTTAGATCACCCAATAATCCCTGAACTCTACCCAGTTTAGCTAAAAGCCCCCCAGGTATTTATTATTTGCTTTTAGATGAAATTTCTTTCTTTTCTAATGTAAAAGCAAACAGATGGAATGAATTGTGGGCTCACTGTTGGTCAATCTTTGATTTGATCCTTACATCAAGTCTCTTTTTCTTGTTTTTTGTTTTTAAGTGGTTTGAGTCTTAGGAATGACAAAGAAGCCCATTAAGTAGCATTGTGTTTAATACTAGACTACATTAACCAGAAAAACTACCACAACAATCCTTAAGTGTATGCATATGCACAAAGCAAGCTGCTGTGAAGCCAGCAATGATTCTAAAGGTATGTCTACTAACTGTTGCCACAAGAGGTCATCCTGAATGGTTTACTTAAGCCACGGGCATCCAACTCCAGGCCTTGAGGGCAGGTGTCCTGCAGGTTTTAGATATCAGCCTGGGCCAACACACCCGAATCAAATGATTAGTTTATTACCAGCCAGGCCTCTGGATATCTTCAAGACATGCTGAGGAGGTAATTTAGCCATTTAAATCTACTGTGTTGGATCAAGGACACATCTAAAACCTGCAGGACACCAGCCGAGTTGGACACCCCTGACTTAAGCCATGGTGCACAAATGACCTTTTTGCCTTTCAAAAGGATCACCTCACTCTGAATTTCCTGCCCAACATGCGTAACTTCTAACCACTAAATGCAAATGCTATTCTGTCTGTTCATGACTGACTGTTGCTACTTCTTGTGGAAACTAAAGCTCAACCAAATCTTTGTTGATGAAGAATCCTCACATTCACATATGATGTTTTAAAAATAAAACTTATAAAGTACAGTTTCAGTACTGACAGTCAGGTCTTATATTGGAAATTTTGCGATTTCTCACCTGACAACCTTTAAATCTCTGGCATGTTGGACTCACCGTGTACCTCCCGGATTGGATCTTCAGTCTGGCTACTGTAGCAATAACCCATTCCACCTCAGCCCCCTTATATTTTTAATGCAGTGCTAACCTCAGTCTTATAGCCTGCTAAGAGAAGTAAACCATGAGAAAACCCTAGTGAGATAAGATGCATTTTAACAGTGTTTCAGAGAGGAGTTATGCCTTATACCACAGAGCGATGCTCTCCACATATATACACAGCGCTCGGCTGTATGCGCCTCTTTGTGTTGCCTGGCAGCTGAGGAAGAAACTTGAAATATTTGGGCATCAGATCGAGGCAGGCGTCGCGGAACTTCTTGATCCGCCAGTAGTAAATAAGAGGGTTGAGGGCTGACTTGAGGTAGCACAACCACAAGACCCATGTGCTGATTTGAAAAAAGCTGTCTTTGCGGTAGAACCTGTCACTGAAGGTAGTTACCAAGCTGAAGGCAGTGAAGGGTGCCCAGCACGCTGTAAACACGGAGAAGAGGATGAGGATGGTGGTGAAGGCACGGGTCTTGAAGCTCATGTCTATGTTCATCTTGAAGGGCTTCTGAAGGCTGAGGAGGCCCAGTTTGCTGGCCTGGCTCAGACAGACGCTGTCTGTGTGGCTACGGATGCGAATGGCATTGTGGCGGATGGTGTTGAGGATGCCCATGAATGTGTATAGCATGACTGTGAAAGGCAAGAAGAAAAAAACTAGTGTTAATATCAACACATAGGCGTGGTAACCAGGATCACTGCTGTAGCCAAATATACACTGAGGAGCTCTGGGTGGGATCTGTAAGGGAGGTGAGCCAACAGCTAGAGGGAAAGTGAAAATGAACGAGAGTCCCCATGTGACCACTATGAGCAGCTTGGCTCTCTGTGGGCTCAGCTTATCTTGCTTCTGGACAATAATAAGAAAACGATCAATGCTTATTATAAGCAGTACAGCTGCTCCTTCCATAACAAAAAACCAAAAGAGCATGGCGGAAACGCGACAGAAAACATCTCCAAAAATCCAGTTGGTGGTCACCACAGTAACCAGAGCAAAGGGCATGTTCAAGATGGCCAGCATCATGTCCGCAAATGCCAGACTAGCCAGCAGAATGTTGATGGCTGAACGCATGGCAGATCTCTGGTACACCATCAGGCACACCACTATGTTTCCTGACAGCGCCACTAAAAGGATGGCTGCCATGACAAAGCAGAAGAAGATCTGCAGAGGTAGGCCAATGCCTTGCTGGATTTCCAGAGCATTTGCTGTTGGGGTGACCGGCTCCGAGGGAGACCCGGAGCCCAGGGAAATGTTTGCCACAGAGAGGTCTTCCATTGGTAGCCTCTCAGAAAGGTTCAGCAACCTCGTAACGACGCAGCAGAAACGGCTGTTAATGTCCCCTGTATCCAGGAGGGGAACAGTAGTGGAGAGAACCATGCTTCTCCAGGGTGAGCAGGCATCATTGCAGGAGAGTTCACATAAAATCTGATGGCAGACATGCGGATACCATCTCCCCAAGGCCACACAGCACCATCTTCATGGTAGCAAGACCCTAAGACAAAAATAAAAATATGTTAGAATTCCATTATGTATTATTGTAGGGTCTACCTTACAATCAGTTTGTGTAGAGCAGATTTCCGTGTTTAAGGATAACAATTTGAGTTGTCACTACCAGACTAAACACAACTTGACCGATGCAGAGGGTCAATGGTTTAGAGAATACCAATTTTCCTATTTGCATATTACACCATACAGCTACAGGATATAACTATTCTGTCTTAGCACGAGACGCCTATTCATTTTCTATTTAAAAACACACTTAACAACACTTCCGTCAATGTATGATGTGTCAGAAAGGACGCTGAAACAGAAACAAGGTTGCCATGTTTGGTACAATAATGATCCTTCACGACTGGAAAACTACAATCAACTGAGGCGTGGGGTGGACAAATGCATTGATTTCCAGCAACAAATAATTAAAAAGTTGAGCAGGACTCGTGGGTATAAGTGTGTATGAGTTACACACTTTTACAAGTTTAAGGAAGTGGACAAAATTTGGCTGTAAAAAATTAATGGCAAGTGCTCCCACATAGTTTGAACAAGCTGAAAAATCCAAAAGTATTTTGAAATAATATGAAAAATTTGAACAAAGCTCCAAGAACACAGAGTCCCGAAAGATTTCATGATACTGTAAATTGGGGTAATAAAATAGGATGTTTCTGCCAAAAGATTGGTGCCTGAATAAAATATGACTCATTTCAGTTTTTTTAAGCAATCAAAAACACAGAGCCTTACTGTTTTAGAACAACAGACCAACACCATGACGGAAATCTTTACAAAACAGAGGATGAATTTCTCACAAAGACCTTTTTACAAAACTGAAACTAAAATGTCAAAGTTTACTAGACAAAAATAAAATTCAATGAGCAACTGTTTTCTTTTTCATCATTTTGTTAAGTGTGTCTGATTGTATCTTGCCCCCAACCATATACCTATTAAACTAATTACATCTTTGAAATAAATAGCATAAAGTTTATTTTTCAGTATACAGAATTAAGCCACATTTAAAAGTGGAATACAGAAAGACAAATCTGTCTCCAAACAGAAACACATTGTCTGGTGTGTTTGGCTAAGCTGTGATAAGAAATCCTATTCGAATTTTTTTTTTTACCCCTGAGAGTGACAGAAAGCTAGTGCTCAACCGGACACAAGGCAAATACTGCAATAAAAACCCTTATCACTAGTATAAACACTGGAGGCATTGCAGGCAGGCCAGCTGGTATTATTACAATAGGCAGCAAATTGCAGATATAATAAATGGGCAGCACCAGAGAGTCCATTTGTTAATAGGATAACTTTCCACACAAATTAAGCTTTTTAGTATTTTAGTCCTGTGTGGGTGTAAAAAAATAAATAAATATCAAACCAGTGTAATTATGAGCAATTACTGTGACAACACTGCATTTAAGCCTGTTAGAGGGACCTGTACTTTAGCTGTGCTGCTGTGATACTAGGATATGCAGCCATTTGACAGATAGCGCCATCTCTTCAGCACACCGGAGGGGACAAAAACCTACAATGCAAAAATAAACGGCAGTGAAATCGGGCAGAGTTTGCTTTGTTCATATGCTGATGACAAGCTTATTGTCTACCACAATTTCCACAAGGAGAGCAAGGAGCAGCCGGTTTAGTCTTCTTGGCCCAGTTCCCACTTCATTAACTCTGCATTCAGTGAGGTAGCCTGCAGCATGTCGGCCTCAACAGGTAGGGTAGTGTTCGCTGCTTTTGGGTGCAATGACCTACAATGTTAAAAGAGCCACTCCAGTCTCCCAGCAGTCAAGTGATCCTGCATAGGAAATGAATGATCAGGTACTTGGTGTTCTGAACGACAGGGAAATGTTTAAATAACTGCAGAGGCCCTGCAATTATGTAATGAGAATATGCTTACAGCTTTTCACACATCTTGTAACCTTGAATCGCTCAGAGGGAAAAAGATTTGTTGGGAAGCTGCCCAGTGAGCTCACGATGGTGCTCGTGATGTTACTGGGAGGTGCCAGTTTTAACGCAATAATAGCTAGTTCAAATACCGTGTTTATTTCAAATATACTGTTAAACACTGGTGTGTCTGTGAGAGAAATACCAGTGTTTCCCCTCACATAGCATTATTTGGACAGGCTGCTGAGTTATACGATCACCCACCCGTGTATGTTTGAAGAGTTACTTAAAAATTCTAATCTAGAGATAATGCAACGTGTGCTGGATTAAGTAGAGGACAATCCCTTCCTATTATTTCAAAGTTCAGTTGCTGCTTGCCAGTTAGCTCCTGCCCTTCCCTGTGTCATGCTTCCCTCCTGCCTGTACTCTAACAGTTGGTAATCTCTGCAGTCTTATAAATGAGAGAGGAGGGTAGACAGAAACCTGCGACCCAGGGCTCTCGTGTATAACCTTGTTTTTAGGTACCTTTGAACATTTCACACTGATTTTTTCCCAGTGATATCATGCCTTGATACAAATGACTCATGGCTTTAATTTCCCATACCATCTACCTTTGCTTATTTGTAACTAAGCATAGACTTTGCAGCAGATTGTACACAACGGTGTGAAACGGTTACAGGGAGCACTTTAAAGTAGTCGTATGAGATATTACTTTTAAAATAAAAACTACAGACTGTGGAGAGCAGGGACTCTAACTTAAAGAGCTCTTGCACAGTAGTGAAAGCACAAGTGGAAGGAATGTTACCACAGATCCATTTAGTACATTAGTTTTCCGAGGATCTAGCAGAGATGTTGTGATTCACAAGATATCAATGTTGTCAATAGTCAATGGTGCAATAGACCTCAATACTTGAAATGTGCAATTCACTTGTATTTTTATTTTTATTCCTATTTATTCTATTTATCCCCTTCGTATATTTTATTTATAT
>NW_005187566.1:1218563-1253872 GCF_000239375.1 Pundamilia nyererei
GACAGGGACCCCGCCGTTTTAGTCAGAGGTCCCTTTACTACAGTTCGGAGTCGCGGACCTTCAGTAATAGTAATAAATCACACAGCAATAGTACATTCACGTTGTTGTAAAAAGCATGATAATATATTAAGTAATCCAAAGTATTCAGAATACGTTACTGTCATTGAGTAACGTAACAGAATACATTTTGGGGCATGTATTCTGTATTCTGTAATGGAATACATTTTAAAAGTAACCTTCCCAACACTGTATATATATAATATTCTGTAACTGTAACTTCTGTCGGTGCTGTGCTTTTGGAAACCGAATTTCCCAGAGGAACCCACCTGAGGGATTAATAAAGTTTTATCTTATCTTATCTTATCCGAGTGTCCTTATTGTCTGCATTCAAATGTTCTGGAAGAATAAAGATTTGGTTGGTTTTGCTCGTGTTTATTTAGCATTAGTTAGCAATGCTAATACCGATTTCTGGCGATCTAAAAAATGGGATGTTCTGATATATCGGTGAAAAAACACATTTCCCTATGATTTACTATGTGTAGTTATTTTAATTACACATTTATGCACTGCCTGACTATACCTAGAGCAGCCGTTTATTGTTTCTGGTTTTCTTAAAAAATGCATTTGGAACACCAGCAACAAGGCTGAATGGTGTTGAAGGTTGTTCCAATCTCTTTACTTTTTAAAATGTTCATTTATCTGATATAAAAAAAGATGAGTTTCGTTCATCCATCCAGATTCAAGTCTAAGCAAAGATGCCCAGATTTACATCTACCCAGCTGCTTCTTCCATTCAGTTTATTCTGGGAGACTTTAACGCATTCCCAAGCCAGCCAAGAGATATAATCTCTCTAGTGTGTCTTGGATCTTCACCAGGTAGTCCTACTGGTGGGACATGAAACACCCTATATAGATGGTGTCTGGGAGGTATCCTTGTCAAATGTTCAAACCACATCAACAGGCTCCTTTTGATGTAGATGAAGAGTAAGAGCTCTACTTCAAGCTCTTTCCAAATAATCGCGCTCCTCACCTTATCTTTAAGGGTGAAGAAAGATTATCCACAACCTCAATCTTGTTGTCACTACACAGAGTTTGTGGGTCTATGATCTCAGATTTGGAGGTGCCAATTCGCTTTACACTCAGCAGCCCTACTGCAAGCTAGGGGTCAAGAAGTCAAATGAATCCTATGCCAATACAGTTTCAGTTAGACGTTAGCATCCACTTATTTTATTGAGCTGTTCTTTTCCCAGGGTGGAATCATTGTGCATACATCTTTAATGACTTATTAAAGAAAACAAAAAGAAAATTCACATTTGTTTTGGATTTTCTTTCATCCACACAGCGCTAAAAGTATAAATATACGATATAAGATTTGGTTGAATGTCCCTTTGGATGTTACAAATTGACTGGACACTTCTGGTAGCCATAAAGAAAAGTCTGACATAATTCTGGATGGATATTTGACCACTTTTCTTGGCAGAATATTAAGCGTTAAATTTAATTGATTGGCATGGGGTTTTTAAAACTATTCCACAGATTTTTAACAGGTCTGGGGTTGGTGTGTTAGGAAAGCTATTCCAAAGGTTTTATCAATTCCAACACCAGTTTTGATGTGTACATGGGATGATGTTCCTATTAAGAATTATTAACTTGTATAAATTCACAATTCTCCTTAGAACTTCACTAAGTTTACTTGATTTTCCCATTATTCTGAGTGTGGGTCACTGCAATGAATGCTGTCACAGATAAATTACGAAAGAGTAGTCAATCATGATCGCTAATCAACAACAGACCGTGTCAAGTTAAAACATACTGCACCATCTATTAAAAGATTATATTTGACACTGTATGTATACTTTTTAACCTGTGAGGATTACATGAAATCCCCCCAAAAATGCATGATGAGTGAATGTAAATTTCTGACCACAACTGAAGTCAGTAATATTCAATTCAATTCAATTTTATTTATACAGCGCCAAATCACAACAACAATAGCCTCAAGATGCAAGCACTTTGGCGACAGTGGGAAGGAAAAACTCCCTTTTAACAGGAAGAAACTTCCAGCAGAACCGGGGTGGCCATCTGCCATAACTGGAGACCATAATACTGGCCTAACAATAATAGGTTTTAACTGCCTCTTGTCAACTGATTGAGTTAATCCTTTCTCTTCCAGACATTTTGAAAAATAGCAGCCGCAGAAAACGTAGCAAAATATAGACATGGAAGAAATGAACACCACTGAACAGCCTATCACAACCGCTGCAGACCGCATCATCCATCATGTAGTTACATTTTGGGGGCAGTGCATGTTAGGCTACAGCATCAGTTACAGCAAAGGGGTTCAGAAGGGTTTGTGGCTACGCTGTACCTATAACCTAGTTTTAACAAAGTATAAATTTCACTGTCAGACTGAGTGGAAGAAGTGCAACTGTAAATGACAGCAGTATACTGTTGCGTTATATTTGCCTCACAAGTCAAATGTTGCAGCAAGTTTAACAGTTTTACTGCTTTTTCGTGCATTACAGCCAGATTATCAAGTCAGGGTTGGTGATGGTTGCTCCAACTTTACTAACTGGTTCAACCACTTTATGCTTAACCATACAACCCTCACACCAAGCTGAAATTACACTGAATATTAGAGGTGGGAATCACGATACATCCCACGATACGATATTATCACAATACTTAACGCACGATACGATATTATCACAATACTTAACGCACGATACGATATTATTGCAATTTTTTAAAAATATTTTGCGATATTCAGATTCTGTACATAAAGGTAAACTTTATCAATATTCATTTTATCTAATATCAAAGTCTCGCACTCAGTCTTTCTCTCATTTCAGTCAGTTTTATTGTTGACAAACTGAACGGTTTGTATTACAGTCTAGTCCAACTTAACTGAATGCAACCATCTGGTACAATTATAGCTATTCTGAACTATGCAATTTATGAAAACTATGCAGCCCATTCAGCAACTGAAGAATTTGAAAGTTAATTAAAACAAAATATAATTTTACATTAAATAAAAAAGTTTTAAACTTAATTAAAATAAAACATGTCTTAAATTAAAATAAGTAAACTGTCATGTTTATTGCTGCCAAAAAAAAAGTTAAACACATTTGGACAGTGAAGGAATGTCAGGATTCTTGCTCAGAAAAAGGAGCTGATCAACATGCTCTGAAGTCAGAGTTCCAGTCCACAAAAACGTTTTTTGTAACAAAATATCGATTTCTGCTGTCCCTGTATCGATACATTATTAGCAAACAAAATATCACGATACTACACAGTATCGATTTTTTCCACCACCCCTACTGAATATCTACTTTAATTTGTTTCACTGTTAGCCTTTTGTAAAATAAAATGTATTAATTAAAAAAAACTGTAAAATTAGATTGCTGTATGCATTTACTTGCTACATTTATTTTATAAACTCAGAAAAAGAATGTTTCAGTGAAGGCTGATGTTCCCTGGATGGTTTCCAGTCTCTTCCACGCACTGACTGGAGCTTATTGAACACTGGTACTGGATTGGTACTTGGCACCGGTAGATACCCCTCAAAGACAGATGAACAACGACCTTAATGGAATATTAGTGCCTAGTACAGACCAGGCCTTCCCTTCATCCACCCCAACTCACAGCTATTTACGCCAGGCCGAAGCAGCTCGCCGAACGCTGTTTCACAGAGCATGAAACCGCTTGTTTCGACAGGATTCGGTGATTTGGAGCCATCCACTCAAGCTCAGAGACCGAGAAAATAAACAGACACTTCACATTACTGTAAGCGACGAGAACAGTGGGTGTTCTGAACAAACGGCCTAATTCATGTTTTAACACAAAACATGAATGTCATTATTACACCGCCGCTGGTCGGGTTTAAAGTATACTCGCTAATATTATTACCTGCTTCATTCTCCCATGCTAGAGCTCAGGAGCAGCTCAAGTACAGAAGCTCAGTCCGGAAAATGGAGCATCTCACCTCCAAAAATCTTCATGGTCGTCGGTGTAGAGAAAGACACATAACTGCTGATGTGCCCGAGAAAAACCCTGTTTTAGCTTTTTTTTTTTTTAAAAATATATATATATATATTGGCAACAGCGCGACGGCCGGTGATGCCACCACCTCCACAAATGAAGCCTCAGAAGAAAAAAAAAGTGAAATCTGTGTTTGGTCAGAACGGCTTTGTTTCCAGCAACAGCTGCTTATCCGCGGCGGGAAAACGGAAGGTTTCCTGCTCGAATCTTTGTTTTCCTTCGTCCATATGTGAGGTGTGAACGGCCCATCCTCCACTGACAAATGTACCAGTGTCACTGTATGTGAGCGTCTACTGTACGGAGCCCAGATTTTCCTCATACGGTTCTAAACTACTCTCACTGGCTGCTGCCTGCGGGAAGGCGCAGACACCCGCTACTTCCTATATTGCCTTTCAAAATAAAGAACTAGTTGTGTTTTTTTAAATAGTGTTTTTGAGTGGATGTAAAGTTGATTTGGTTGTTTTCATGTGGTTTATGTTATAAACAGTACACCTAAAAAGCTCTTAAATGCTGTTGCAGTTGTCCCACTTCAACCTTCCGCATGGTATAAACAGTTTGCTGCCTCGCGCTAAAAATCATCTGATGAGGATTTTTCAAAAACAAGTTTTTCTTGTAAAAGTCCCACTTTATTTGTAATTGCAAATTTTGTCACATATCTTTAAAAAAATTAAATGTGTATGAATAGGGTTTTTTTTAAAGATTGTGTTGAAAAATAAATAGCTAAGCTTTAACTCAAAAATAAATTTCATGGCGTATGGCTAAATTGTTTCTGCATTTTTGATTTATAAATCAATTATCTGCATTATTTTGAAGATAAGGCTACACAGTTTCCGGTAAGGTTTGCGTTCCTTGATAACTGACATACACAGAATGTCATGGACAAAAGTGGATATTCCTAGTGAGGTGCCCCGTTTCGAGCACCGTCCAATATAAAAGATAGACTGTGCAAGTGGGGCGTGGCTTGTTTTAGCGGAAGTGCTTTTTGGGGCATGTGCGGATGCATGCAGTGGGTGGTAAAGATAACAAAGACAGTACATTAGCTCTAAAGTAATCACGGTGTTTTCAGGATATTGTGCAGTGTGGCTGGACGGTACAAGAAATTCAATTATTTGAAGATTTTTTTTTCCTTTTATTTGAAAAATTGTGCGTATATGCAGCAGATGGTATAAATGGCACAGGATTGTTTTCACTCATAAATATACTCCATGATGTGGCTCCATGAATTCTACATTAAAAACAGCCCCATCCATAGAACTTTGGACCCACGTGTTAGACAACACTCATCTCCTTTGTCAGCAAAACAACATTTCCGAGCATCACTGTCTTACCTGGAATGCTGAGTAATCCAGATCTGTGACACTGGTGGATGGGGTGGATGGAGTCAAAAAAAAAGTCAACAGAACAAATGTCAGTGAGTTCATATGTAGTAATAAACAGCTACGTTTTAGACACGACACTGTCTGACATCTTTAAAAGAACATTTCAACAAGTTAGAAACAGACTGCTGCTGTTTGTTGTCTTTTGTGTGTGGTTTGTACAGTGGAATTACTCTCATCATACAAGCCTGTATACAAGCACAGTATCAGCAAACAGGTCTTTAACTACTACAAGTGACAGTATTAGAGGAACTGCACTTTCATTCCAAGGCTATAGCTTTCATTATTGGATAATAACTCTGAAACAGGACAAACTAGAGCTACATTTGACTCCTTATGTGAACCCAATTCAAAAGTTAAACAGTAGAATCTTAAAGTGGTCTAAAATAGAAATATGTATTTATTACCACAGATAGTGAATTGTATGCAGAGGTACAGAGGTGGAGTTAGCCATTAGCTTAAAACAATAATAGCACTAAATTTGCACCGTTTTATCATGTGATCTGCATTGTTGAAAAATAAAACCTGACCTATGATCTTTTGTATTTTCATCTACTACTGACCTGCGTTTAGATATGCGATTTAGTTCAATGCCTCCACAGACTATATATAAAAGATGGAAGCTGAAGTCAAAAATAAATTCTGTATCTGATTAGCAAAATATGAGAAAAAGACATTTTAGCTCCCTTGACCTATTTCCTCATAAATTATGGTTACCGTACTTTTTTAGTAAGAACATCAGACTTTAGTTCATGTTTGACTCACATACAAATCCACCCCTCACTCAATATGTATTTGACAACATCAAGATGGTGTTTGCTAAAATATTCAAGGGTTCAAACCATGACTTTACTATCAACTGGCAACATCACAGTTGGCTACACCCAGTTTTGTTAACGAGGTCTGTTAAGGCTAACGTCTGTTTTCAATGACGCTCAGTATTGATGTTAAAAAATGTCACAGAATTACTAATTTTCTATAAAAGTGACATGTGTTTTCTACCCAGGAGAGGAGTTCTATATACCTTAACAAGTTCAGCTGTGCACCAGAAGCAGGTAACTGTAAAACTGTAATCACATGAACTTCAATACTGACTGATGATGACACAAGGACAAAAAAAAACAAAACATAAAACTGGATTAACAAAGAAAGCTGATAACCACACACAAAACAGCATTTATCCCTAAAGTTCTTGGTTTTGCCAAGGCTTTTGTCAGGCAAGCTTGGTTACGTCAAGCTGGGTTTTTGGTGCACCCCCCAGGTCACAGGAAGAGATGCTAATTAGAGAAGTTCCTCCTGCTAATTGTATCTTTGGATCAGGTTTCCTGACTGAGATGCCCAGGGGACTTATAGTTATGCAAGTTATGGGAATCCCAGCGCTAACTGTGCTAGCCTTTTCCATTTGCTTACTGTCTTTATGCTAAACTAGGCTAATCACATCCTGACTCTCATATAACTCAAATATGAGCCTGTCCATCTGAATGTCACTCTATGAAGAAAATCTAGTAAATATGCTTTCCAAACTGAATGAGCTGAATGACTCCTTTTGATGTATCCACCTGCATAATGACATCACCCAGTTTTAGATTGTTTTATTTTCATCAGATAACTAACCAATAGGATTGCAAAGAAGATTAAATATCTAGAATTATTCTCATGTTTATTGTAGGGGTGTTTTGTATCTCGCAGTAGGTCCCATGAAATTTCCTATGATCTCATCTCCATGTCAGCAATATGTAATATCCAAGCTTTCAATCAGCTCATTCTTGCAGTGACAAACACTGAAAAGCATAAATAAATTAAATACGCTGTCATTTTCCACAGAGATGTCAGAGACTCTAGTCCTACGAAGCCTTTATCTGCTTGGTCTTTTTAGTCTTGGGTGGTATGATCTCAACCTTGAAGGGGACAAAGAAATCTAAAAGAGCTTTTGTTTCTTTCAAGTCCAGAGAATACTCTTGTGCGATCTTTTCGGGACTCCACGTCTGAGGCTGATGCTGGTGGCTGCCCACAGCCTTCAGAGCTTCGGCAATGGTCAGTTTACCAATGGGAACATCTGTGAGCTCCACCAGGCCCAACGGAGATGCTGGGACACTGAACTTAAGAAGTCGTCGCTGTTCTCTCCCCGCCGTCACGTCCTTCGATACCTGAGGGAAGAACAAGCAGTGAAGAATAACTATTATGAATAACAAAAATCAACATTTAAAAACTTTTGGCCAGTGCACATGCAAATCCCACACAGGAAAGTCAGGTTTGAAGTTAGGAAATTAGCCAATCTGTCATTCACAAGTTCAAAAAGTCCCCTATCGCAACACAGCAAGGACGTCCACCTTACCTTTATGATAATTTGTGGCATAAAGGTAACCTAATTACATTTGCAATCATAAATGTAACAAATAATGCTAACAGATTTTTTAAATTATTAATCTAACAGATACTGAGTCCATCATTTATACTCTTAGATGCATGCATTAGTTAGATTTTATTTTACAGAGTCAGGAAAGAATATGTACCGTCTGATGCTATCTTAAATATGAAAAAAATGACTTCCAGTCTCAGCGTCAGCAATATTAAGCTTATTATTTTAACACTCTTATTGGAACTTTAACATAACTGGACAAAACTGGATTAGTGCATGCCTAACATGAATCTACATATTCAGTTGTTCCCTTTGAAATGTCTTGTCCTCTGGACCACATATGGATGAGATATGAACAGCTATAAACAGATAAAAGGTCAAATTCAAGTAATGTGGATGCACATGAATATTTGACTATTCTGATTAAGAAATAGAAGCACAGTCACAGCTGTACTCCTGCCATCATCCAGCTATGGACAGCCATGGTGGTATAAATTGGTCTGGCAGAGCTACAGAGGATTCAACTCTTCTTTTTCAAATTAAAAATTAAAAACTGAGAATAAAACTGATTCATTACAACACAGCCAGGCCTAGAATCATGGGAGCTGCAGGTGATTTATCACTGGTGGCTTACTACCATCAACATGGTTTGTTTGATGAGTGTTGATTAGGTTTTTAAATTTCTGTCACCTGATTACAAAGACTTTGATGGATAATTCTAAAACAATTTAAAAAACTTTTTTTTTTTTTACTTGTGAGCACAAAAGCTCGACCTATTGTTTACGAGGACCAGCCAATTAGAAGAAAACAGTCTTAAAGGGAGCAGCAGGAGATTAGGCAGCTTGTTTCCAGACAGCAGCTGAACAGAGCAAAGACTATTTTTGAACTGTGTTCATGCAAAGCAGAGTCCAAGCATGAAACATATGTAGCTGGCGATGATAATGATAGTTCCCTTTTAACAGCCAGTGTTAATCAATAATGTCTTTCTTTATTCTTCATAACACAGAATACATGAATGTCTCAACTTTGCAAAGATTCGACCTGTAAACGTCTGAATGACCCAAACAGAGCAAAAACACTGACAAACAATGAATGATTGAGCAGAGCTGATGTAACAGCATTCAAACACTCAGGCAGTGTCAGTCTGACCTCTGCTGCAGCCGGTGCTGGATCTCTGGACTCCACGTACACGGACCTGAGGTGGTCCAGCAGCGGCGCGTTATTCTGGTTCAACGAATCCACTTCTGAAAAACACAAACCGACGTGAGAATCGTCCCCGAGCTTTCTGAGGACACACGGATGAACGGTGAGCCTACCATGACCCCGGGTTAACTGTTACACAAGCCAGCTAGCACTCACTCACTTACCCTGCGGGCTGGAGGCTGTCGGTGGAAGCTTAACCGAGTGCCGGGGCGCCGCTCGCGGCTTGTCCTTGGAAAGTTCTCGGTGCACTCGGTTTTCCAAGTTGTAATTCCTGAACACACGCGTAACCCGTGCACCCATGTTTAACAAATTGTCAAAGCCCGCTATGAATAAAGTTGTTTCAAACTGCCGACGGCGAGCGAGAAGGTTCTTTTTACAGGCGGAAATGTGAAAAGCGCAGAGGAAGCAGCAGCGACACCATGTGGTTGGATGAGTTTATTGTTCTCCGTGTCTTTTTTTCAATTGCCAAACGTAAGGATGCTGGATACAGGTCTTAGTTAACTCAATAAATTAAGAAATAAATAATTAGTCTCATAATTTAATTGAATGTTTTTAATAAAACATATCATTTTGTTTGGTTGTAAAAACCTGACTGCCAGTTTTAACAAGAAGAATCGTGATCTGAATGCACTGTTGTGTCAAACACACTTGCTTTGCCACGTGATAAACTCTTTATAGGCTCCTTTTAAGAGTTATTGTATTATTTAAAAAAAGAATTGTTCACATTACCATTTGTGCTGTTTAACAGTCAGTGTAAAACAGAAGAAAGGAGAGTGACAGAGAGAAGAAAGAAGAGAAAGAAAAATAAATAGGAGAAAATCTAAATACAAAGGACACAGCGTAAGTAAAGTAAGTGTATGTGTATGTTTGTTTGTTACAAAACATACTTAACAATTAAGGTGAGAAGCCAACTATGTCTCCAAGGAGCCCTACTGAAGATGCAAGGCCATATTCAATTCAATTCAATTTTATTTATATAGCGCCAAATCACAACATAAGTCGCCTCAAGGCGCTTCATAGATACAGAGAAAAACCCAACAATCATATGACCCCCTATGAGCAAGCACTTTGGCAACAGTGGGAAGGAAAAACTCCCTTTTAACAGGAAGAAACCTCCGGCAGAACCAGGCTCAGGGAGGGGCGGCCATCTGCTGCGACCAGTTGGGGTGTCCTAAACTTTGTTTTATCCAATAAGATAAACTTATCTCACTTTGTACTCATTAAAATTCAAAACAATAAACTCACTAGGACAGTGTTTATTGAGGTCGAGATCCAAGGGTGGTTTTCCATATGGCCATGAAAGAATCTTCTGTTTCCAGACACTTTTCTTTTCCACTATTTAATTCCCAAAACTATCCATCTTTATATACACAGCAGAGTAAACCCAAGAAAGGATCTAGGAGATTTAGTAAGAAAAAAGCTTCAGACAGCCTGAGCTTATGGTGTCATTGATCACTTTGTATAGATCAGTTATAACCCTAAAATGTCCAGCAGAGGGCAGCATTTAATACTCTATCACATTCTAAGTGGGGTTATATGGCTGGCCTCTTTTTGAGGTTCAAGCTCATCAGACATGTTTTTCAAACATGAACTGAACTGACCCGTCAGGCCTGGCACAGGGAGGCTTTATTTGTTATTGAAGTAAAGGAAATAAATAAGCATTTAAACAGGTCAACAGAAGCCGGTCTTCATGTAAGGCAAGATGCTGGGAACACATCTGGAGGTAATTATCTACTCAATCATAAAGAAACAGCTCACAGTATTTTTGTGAGGAGTGGAGGAATCAGCTCCCAAACTGGGAGCTGATGGAAGTCAATAAAAGGCCAGCCAGTGATATTTCAGTTACATCAGCTACTGTCTTGACAAGAGACAACGTGAGGTAGGTTTTATTCCAAAACAACAACAAAACAGTGCAGCTGGAATATGAGAGCTGCTGAAGACTGCTTATCATTGTTGTCCGTGTGGACTCAGCAGATAATGTGACAACTCCAAATATTTCCTCCTCCACCACTTTCTGCTACAGTGTTTAGAGACAAGCTCCGCTCATGATGTGTGCAATGGAATGGCATTGTGGAGACTACGAATGAGGCAGAACAGGCATATTTCAGGGGGTGCCGGGGTCATTCCACATGTGTTCATCTGGAGCTGAACAATAACGCAAACAAGGTGCCAAAAAACAGCAGTTCCTCTAATGTCCAAAAAAGAAAGTCAACCACCCATTTTTAAACACACAAACATTTCACAGCCTGATAGAAAACATCCGTTTTGGCCTTTGTGGTTAATTTCTCCTTTCATAGCAACTGTATATTTTCAGGAAAGGCTCAAGGTTAGGGGTGTGGCTGCTTTATTGACATGTTAGTCCACACCTCTACTAACTAGCATCCCTGAATTAGACCACACAGACTGTTTGTACTTTTAGTATCTTTTGGAAAATAAACTTTTAATAGGACTATCTGACAAATAATATTGTGCATTGTGTGCTAGAGATGGTCCAAGAAGTCTGTTACCTAACAATAATTATCAGATGAATGTGTCTGTGCATTACATCTGTATAGTTTATAAATACAGCTTTGCTAGCTAAGCTATGATGTGTTAGTTGAGAACTTAGCACTGTGTATGGTCACTTCACTGGGCCAAACTCTAATGTTACACCAAATTACAACCCTGTCAGCCAACAGTACATGAAAAAATAAGTGATGTAACACACTGAAGTGTTGATCAGCATTTGATTCCACAGCTGTAATGGCGCAGTGGCCATAGTACTGCTCATACTGTAACACGCTTACAGGACACAACACACAGCGAATTGAAACTTCTGCATGTTCTAACTTTATTTACAAATGGTAAAAAAAAAAAGAGACCAAAAAATATATTTTCGCTTTAACATAAAATATATACATTTACAAGTGTTGCTATCAATTCTGTAGAGCAAGACAAATCTCAAGTACAAATGTGGAGATGGCATTGTAGTTGAGAACACCTTCACACAGATCTCTAAAGCTCCACAGAAGCTTATTACATTAGAGGTGGTCTCCGCTTATCTTGGCAATTCAAACATTCCTACTTGGAATCACTGCTTTTCCTAAACAGACACTCATTACATCCCACAGAATTAAAGCCACTGTTAGAAACAGCCAGAGACTTCAAGAATACCCACATGGAAAAGACAAAACTCTTACAGTAAATGTTTATGTATACTGCATGTCTCATACTATGATTTTTCTGTGAGATGACAAAAAAGACTACTGTTTTTTCCCATAAGTGTACACTCATTACCAGAATGCAGTCCTGATCTATAGATCAGTAATCAATAAGTAGCCCTGAGGTAAGTGTGTGATTTTGGGCAGTACAGAACTTTAAAATTTATATCACAATATTAAAGTCAACATTCCAAGATTGTTTTGTACACAAAAAAGTTCAAATAAAAATCTTCAAATGCTAAAAAGTTGTTTTTATTCAAATAAAACAAATTATTAGAAGTATATGTGGGTGGGGGCGGGGTTTAAAGTTTCTGCCAGTGTTTCACAAAGCTGACTCTGCCAATCCTGAGTCAGGGAATGTTTCTCAGACAAAAGCAACAAACATTAAATTAGCTCATGCAAATTAATTATCTAACATTACCATTTACTGTTTTTTATACATATAACAATTAGAAAATAAGAGTAAAATCTGGTATAAATTCTGTGCCTAATCAAAACATGGATCCATCCACTGCGGAAATAAGGGAAAAGCTGAAAGTACACCATGGATACCTTTAGTGCCCTCCCACTGGCACATATATGCTGCTTCCTCTTTGTGCTTGAAATGAAAAATAAACACACCACAAACAAACTCTCTATTATTCTGATTCTGTATTTCAAGTTCATTATTTACCTGAGCAGTCTGACATCATTACAGCTTTCATCAGCCTAGCACTCTTTAACTTGGCGTTTACAGCTCCATGTGGGTATCGCAGTACGAGAAGATGTTATGGTCAATGTTTGTACCATGATTTCATTCTTGGCTTTGGAATTATTACACACCCGTGAGAATAAAAGCAAAAGTTGTGATATTACAACAATACAGGTGATAATAAGATGCGCTACAAATCATGAGATTAGGAGCAAAAGTTGCCTGACTGATACCATCTGTAATGTTACAAGATGCTCATACTATGTGATGGAAGCTGGATTTGTGATTTAACTTTGTCTCACACCATCAACACTTTTCTTGTAAAATTAATCTTTGAACCTTCCACCTTTTTCCCATTTTTTTCTTGAAATCTCAGTTCTGTTTTATGGAACAGTGGCCTTACTATCCTGTCATAAGACCTGGCTCAGAGTGAGGTGTGAGGTCATTCAAACTGCACACGGATCAGCTGGCGTGCTCAGTACACTCGTGATGTCAGCACTGCGTGTGAGAGCAGGAGGAGTACAGGTACAGCAGGATGAAGCAGTCGATCAGAAGGATGCTGTAGAAACATCTCTGTGTGTACAGACTCCGACCCCTCTTAAAGCGAGTCAGCAGTACAGCCAGCAGTGAAAAGAAGGTGGCCATGTTCAGGAGGAGGAACAGGCGTATGTAGGAAGCCGTGCTGGGTAAACTGTCGCTTCCTGCTGTGGCGACCATGTGAACTTCCTTGAATTTGCGACCCTTGAAAAAGCCCCCCTTTCTGTTCTTGCGGCTGTCTGCGTAATCCACAAAGGCCCGCGTATCTGCATCGCCCTCTTCTGGACTGTCATCATATGTGCGCTTTGAAGTTCTCTGTCTCTCTTTCTTTTCGTTCACCTCAATCTGTGCAAAAATGTCAGGTAGAGTCTCTGAGAGCTTATCTCCGAGGTTCACTCTCTTCCCCCCCTTACCTTTGCTCTGTTTTCTGGACATAGCGAACATCTTCTCAATGGCTTCCTCCGTCTTCTTCTTGTCAGTGAACTGGAGGAGGCGCTCTGCTGTCTTTCGGAAGCTGACAGTGTTGAGGACCCGTCCAAGGATGTGCCTCTCCATCTGCTGGAAGACGGGCTTGACGTGTTGGAGGTTGTCCTCCATTAGGCTGACGTATTCCTCCACTTCCTCCGGAAAGCTGCTAACCTCAGCTGCTTCCTTCTCAAATACGATCTTCTTGTTGTCCAATAGCACCATGGCAAAAAGTGACTTGCTGGTGACCTCTGCAGTCAACAGGTAAATTGTGTAGATGTGTTTCTTGGTGGCCAGGTAGATATCGACCCTCTCATTATCCCCACGCAGGCTAAAGCTCTGCACATCCACACCTGGTCCAAAGAAAATGTAGGCCATCCTAGTGTGAGGGTACCTCAATGGCATTGTGACATTCACATAGTTGGAGCCATTATAAGGGTATCCTCGAGGGTAATTCCAGTAGCCTACCACCCCTTTGTTACTGTAGTTTGTGTCGTCCATCCAGAACATCTTATATTTATCCTCCCCGTGTGATATAAACGCTCCATGAACACCATCTACCTTTGTACCTTGGAATGGCAGCTCTGTGTTGTGAAAGAAGGCACTCATGGCACGGACAGGGCTGTCAGGATCCAGGTGGATGTGGTCGACAACAAGCAGGAGCTGTGGATGAAGAAGGAGCAGGTTCCTCTGGACATTCCTGATCTTCAGTTCTGGATTGTAAGCAGAACGTCCTTCTCCTCGGATAAAGATCATGCCCTTCCTCTCTATAGCAGCTTCCACTCTCCCCTGAGCATCAGCAGCTGGCCCCACCTTGTACTTTAACCACTTGGAATCACAGGCTTCTGTAACCTGTCCAGCCCATGGCTTAAAGCAACTCCCTGAGAAGGCTGAGCTAAACAAAACCGCATTGTTCAACAAGGTATACTTTGGTCCATAGAGTGCCTCAGTGACGAACGGGACACCGTTGGGCGCAAACGTGAAAGAGTTCTGATCAGGGTGTTCGTGGCCGGCATTAAAGTTCCTCCACCCTTTAATCCACTCTTTGTACTTGTTCTTATGAACAATGTCGAAGATGGCACGTCCCCCCAGCTTCCCTGACTTGAAGGACAGAAAAGAGCTGTTGGCTTTGACGGGTAAAGCGCTTCCATATGTTACCACGCCCCAGTCCTCAAAGTAGTGGAGCTTGGGTGTTCCAAAATCTGATGGGGGTTTGGGGACCAGGCCTGGGTCATACCTGCAGAACCAGAGGACAGATATTATTGACCCCAAATCCAAAACGTTGGGATGCTATCTAAAATGTAAATAAATGTACCAATTCAGGAAAAATATTTCCTGAAATCAGGAAAAATATTTGCAAATTTTCAAACCTTTCAAGGAAAAAGAAATTGTCTGAAAATTTGAGCAAGACAATGCGAAACCACATCCATTATGTATATGAGTGGATTTTCTAAAATCAATGACTATGTCTATATTTCATCTTAAATATCTTTAACTGAGTATCAGACTCATTACACCATTTAAAAGAACCATCATGGACTGGGCTGTTGCTGGTGTTATTATCCTAGAGCAGTCATTTTTATTTTAAAAAAATATTAAAATATTAATTAATAGTATTAAAATGTTAATCAATGCAGTGCCAGTCTCTGCATTTACATGTGCTCAACATGTAAATGCAGAGACTGGCACTGTTCTACTTAATGCTGACCGCCAGAGAAGACATTAAGTACCTGGATGACTCACGCCAACAAAGTCACAAGAGATTCAGACTACAACTCAGTCGCAGACCAAAGGGCCCTGCACAACTGCTGTCACCACAGGATGAGGGTTGACCACATTAACCCTGCAGAAGCAGGCAAAGGTACAGGAAGAAGCTCAAGAACTGTGGCACAGATGTCACTGAGGGAAACATCTCTCCACAGCTCCACTCCTGGTGGAAGGACATTTCACAGGTGGAACTTGGAGGCCCTGAAGTCTCTACACTTCTGAAATGGTATCAACAACCCAGTGTAAAAGCCTCTGTTTGTCATGATAGACCAAGACTGCATCTATCTTACAGAAGCCAGGAGTCATGTCAATGTCTTAGAGCCTGAACAGGGCAAAGTATGTCAAGTATGTGAGTGCGTTGATGTTTCCAAAGCAAACAGATCACTTGCCGCTAGGGATGGGTATCGAAAACTGGTTCTTGTTGAGAACCGGTTCCCACTGTTTCAATTCCTTGGAATTGTTTGCCATTTTTGCAAACGATTCCCTTATCGATTCCAGTCGCCCTGAAGGATGTCACCACGTTGCGGAGCGTCATTTACACAGCGCGTAAGCGGCTCAAACGCTCAAAAGTTTGGTTATACTTTACGAGAACGGATGACAACAGGGCAACTTGCAATACTTGCAAAGTAGATATTTCATTTAAGGGAGGAAACACTACGAATATGCAAAAGCATTTGCTCACAAAACACACGATAACCTTAAATGAATGTCGTGTTTTTAATTCCGCTCCAGACTCGTGAATCTCAACCCAGCAGCAGCGATAACGTTTGCACGTCCTCTCCCGTTAATGCCGCAGGTAAATAATCAACTAACAGTGCATATTATGCTAGCGCGATCTGCCTTATTACAAAACCTGCCATTACTGTGCATTTAGGTGACCATGATGAGAGAGACAGACAGAGTCTGGCTGGCTCAGATGCTGGCAGTTCTCAATGCAATCTACCGGTAGCGTCTCCTTTCAGGCCAGGATAGACGAATGTCACCGAGCAGTGACTGAGTTTGTGGTAAAAGGCTTGCACCCATTTGCCACAGCAGATGCCCCCAATTTTTGGTAAGTGAATGTGTTTAATTGTAGGCAGGGACATTACTGGATATTCTTGTGTAATTGCTACAGAAGAATATTTATTTTATTATTTTACATTTACAATTTTTTTTCCTGGGGACCCTGTGACACCCCATTGAAGAGCCGTAGGCTGTGGATCTCTTAAGATCTCACTGTTGGGTTTGTAAGGCCATGTTACTCCTAAATTCCTACCTTGTTCAAAGAGAAGATATAAAACAAAGTTCTAAGCTATTCGACCTTAGTGTTCTCCTTTTTTAAAAAGAATCGATAAAGAATCGAATTTCTAAACAGAATCGAAAATGGAATCGGAATCGTGAAAATCTTATCAATACCCATCCCTTCTTGGGGCCATGCCTTTGCTAGATCTACCACTGGCTTCAGCCTCCTCTCATACACCAGGGGACTTTTAGTCAGAAATGATGTCTGACTCATTCTCACAAGGTGAGGAGAAGCTCATGTTAAGAGCTGCTGAGCCTCCAGGAACTGACCTGATCTGGTGCCCCATTGGTTATCATGATACATGTTATCTTGTGGTCTCACACAGCACTACAGCCTTAGAGGGAGGAATCTATAACCACCACTTCCCCGTGGAAGGGAAATGATCCAAAGGAATACCACGGGTCAAAAAAAGTCCAGTTCCTCCAGGTGTCCAGAGACTGAAGGCACTACTTCAACACTACCACTGGCCTGTTTTGGTCCTTCTGGGGGTCAAGGCCCAAGCTGTTGATACAAACCTGCAGGGGGCCCCAAGAAAGAAGCCCCAGTGGCTTCCACGACTTCTGTCAGTTTCCCCAGCAACTGAACAAACACAAGAAGAGTTTTTATGTCTAAGACAGTCTGCATCTGAGTAGGGCCGCATGTCAACTAATTATCCAAGTATAGAAAAATCTGCAAGCCTCTGCTTTCAAGGGAGAAAGCCTCAATACACTTGTTAGGTGTTGGTTAGCACCCAAAGGTCGGTGACCAAGGCCTTCCAGTAGCTGAAACGTTGCAGTGAGAAACAGCTGACAGCAAAACTTTGACAATCAGGATGTCAGGATCGAGTGCTGCCTTGCAGTTCTCTCAGCTAATGCCATGTAGCCGCAGTTGGTGCAAGAATAATTAGTGGGTGCCTGTCTCATGCTCATTGCCAAGAGACTCTCATGGCCATCTGTCCTGTTAAATGGATGATCTTCCAGCCCAACATTGGCAAGTGTAAAAAAAGGCAACAATTTATCATATTATCCATTTAAATTTACATGAAAAATTGACCAAATGACCAAAAAGTGACCCCTGACAAGATGTGCAGAAGTGTATGTTAAAGTACTGTCACTAACAAAAAAACGATGAAATTAACCTGAGCAGCTTACCAAATGAACTCTGTATGGAGAGTACACCATCGCTGGCCTTTTCCAGCTTGCCCCGGCCCTTCCATTACCCTGTTTTGATGAATTAGATCTGCCAGCCAGTTTCCACTGCCATTACGCAACACATAGCGGTCCAAAAATACCAGCTGGCTCTCTGGCCCGTAGAACCAGTTATAGTTGGAATCTGCAATTGCTACAGTTCGCTGAAATCCTGGTGAGATGGTGAAAACACAAAGATAAAAACACCATATTTCATTTGTAAAGGGTACACATGACAAATAAAATGTTGTACTGAGTGAGTTTGAGGTTTGTAGAGCCAGAAAATGTGCAAAAATAGCACTTTAAACACTATGAATTCTTTGCAAATTACAAAACTCAACCATGCAAAACTCATTATGAAAGGATCTGGCTTGTGATCACAAATGTGTAACAAAAGAGCATTCCCCATCTTAAACCTCTGTGGCCCAGCTCAGCTCCACACTAAGTGCAAATTGTTCACACAGTTTTGTTGTCTATAATTACATAAGGAAACTCTTGCTCTCTGTTGTTGAGAGGGTTCTTAGAAACCCGTTATAGTAACTACAACATGTTATCACAGTAAATCATTTGTCAAACCCAAACACTCGGGAACTTATAGCACAAACACTGTCAAGGTAAGTCTCTTCAGACTTATAAAGCCCCTGCTTTCAGTGTAATCTACACTCAAACCAAAGTTAATGTCTTCATTTTATCCTTTGCACAGCAGTACTTACATTAGTTTCACATTGGACCATGGGTAGAATTATATTTCTTGTATCTGTATAGAAATTAACCTTTCTTCATTTAACTTTAAGTAAACACTGCAAATGAACTGACAATAACATCTATGAGAACGTTGGTCATTTATATTTCAACTGACTGACTCTCTAATCCTGTCAACAGTTTTAGAACATACAAGCAACCATACAAAATACAAAGATACACAACAATCCTCCATAGTCTTTCAGCAACACCCACTATAACTGACCTTCCACCTTTTTTCATTATTCACCCTCCAGCTTGTACTTCAGCCTAGCCTTCATTTTGCTTGGGTGGCATCTGTTTTTAGGTGCACTCACACTTTCCTGACACAGACAACTCATAATGTCATGTTTGTCAGGATGATAAGAAGGTCTATCCCAACTCAGGAGATAGCATGGGTCAATCCCTGGCAATGCCAAATGCATGCATTGGAGTAGGTGTGATGGACAGGGCTTAAAGGGATGAAAGCGTGTGTACACTACAGTAAGCGTTTCGAGTGCTCAGGTAAACACAGAGGTTTTACACAAGTATCAATCCAGGTAACTGGAATATATGGCATGATGTCACAAAAATCATCTCCTTGGATAATGCCTGTCATAGATATATGGAAACTCAACAGCCCAAAAAGTTACTATTTAGAGCTTTTTTTAATAGCTCTCTGAGCTCAGCTGCTCTCATCCACCAGTAGACTCTGTGCTCTGGTGGCATTTTCATGCAACACATGATAAAAAAAAAAACTGATTAAATAACATAAACACTGCATCTCCATACAACATGGTAATATACTACGCAAAACTACCCACACCAACCATCTCCAACCTGGATTTAAGTGTGATCACATAAATCTTATACGTCATATGAGTTAATGAGAGGAAAGACAAAAAAACACTACTCTGAAATTTCGGATTTAGTCATTTAAAAATCGCATGTCATTAAATTACATGTCAAAATGCTACTGACTTATTAGAAGGTTGTTATCTATTTCAAAATCTGTCTGGAAAAGTAGCAATGGTAAGTAAATCTGCCATTTATATAAAATAGCATATGGACATGCAATTTACATTACAGCACTTGGCATCTCTTCATTTGCATTCAAGACTCAGACTAATACTGGAACTTAAACTGACAGTTACTTCCTTTTTTCCAGCTGTCTTCTGACACTTTAGCTTCTTTGAACTGTGAAGCTTCAGCTTGAGCTATTGTTCCAATACACACCAACAACAGAACACAACATTAAAAACAGTGAACAATTAAGTAACATTAAACCTCTTATTATTTCATTAAGATCTCACAAGATCCCAAAAGAAAAACACAGACAGTTAGTGGACAGCGATCATTCAGGGTGCTCCGAGGCCAGTTTGGGATAATCTGGCCTTGTCTTCCTGTCTGGTAGGAGGAGAAAGCTGCTATTGTGGCTCTGAAGCTCAGGCTCTCCTGGTCAGTGCAATTAGAGGTGCTTTCGGGGTGCAGAATTGCTGCTCAGCTACAATATAGAAACTGTCAGCAATTGGCTGCAAAATGCCCGAGTTTGACCTGGGGGCCCCTCCTCCCACTGCTACCCTCGCCCTGACCTCCAGACAAACCCCCAGGACACCACAGATCCCCGCATGCCTCAGCACAGCTTTGTCAGACATCCAGAAAGGTAATAACTACACGCATGCATGCCCCATATCAGTTCAGAGGAGAGGGTGCTCTCCAGCGGGGCAGCCTGAGGTAATTTTCATGCCTAAGCTAACATAATGAGGCCTTTGGCTGGAAGCGTTCTAGTAGGCATAAGCCAGATGTCTAGGCCACTCATAGCTGAATAAACACTTCCTCACAGATTACTGACTTTTTATGTGCTTACCTAAATATAACCATTACAGTAAAAAATAAAAAAAATCACATAATTAATTTTGCTGGCAGTATGTGGTGTCACTTTTACCGGGCAGGATGGTCCTGTACAGAAAGGCAAAGTGTTTAAGTAGCCAAGAGTGGTCGAAGTGGCCGATGGCAAAGTGGCGTTGCACCAGGAACATGTACTGGAAGAGAGAGCGGGTGGTGTAAGTCCCATATGCTACTCCTTCATACAGGGAACCGTCGGTCACATCCTGCAGGAGAACCATGGACTTCTCCATGATGGACAGGACTTGCTTGGTCCACAGGTAGGCCTCCTGAAGGTAACCTGGAACACAGGAAGTTCAAATGGTGTCAAAAAAATCCAAAACTAAATCTAAATTTCAGTTCATGAAACAATTTCAGAGTTGACTCTGCCTGTTGATGGATCTGAGGGTGCCATCTAAAGAAAGCTTCCATATTTAGCTGTGGCTACATCACACAGCTATGCTACACTGTACTATATATACTCCTTTAGACATAAACACAGACCAGATCACACACACAGAATCTACTATGAGAACATGCAGCCATATAAACACTGTAGCCACAGTTCACTGAGGAATCACGGGCTGTCAGCAAACTCTGGTTGACACGCTCCCCACAACACCCCCCTTCTCTGAGACATGGTCCACCCACTGGAGCCATCCCTGAATGGGTTTGGTTTGGTTGGGTTTTGTGCACAGAGCAGGTATTTACAAGTCATCAAACAGAGACACAAAGACTACATTTACACAAACAGGGCTTAAACAGTGCTTACAAAAGTCCAGGAGCCAACTTCAGAGCTGTCTGTCACTTTAATATAATTAATGTCCACATCCCGTCATTTCACACATTTAAAAGAAAACTGCGATATAGAAAAGAACATAGATACATTTTTGATTTGATTTTGCTGTGAAATGAAGAAAGAAAGAAAAAATATATAGCGTTAGTTCAGGCAAGCCATTAAGTCAGGCTCTACCACAATCCTGGCAGATCAGCTGATGTCTGTCCCATCCCACATCAGCTGATATCCTTCTACACATCCAGTTGGCAAATTTCATACAGGAAACAGAGTTTAAGCCGCTTAAGTTTTCCAACAGTCACTGTACATCTGTATTCTGTTTTGCAACCTACTTCCACCCCAACTTCTCAGGGAAGAATCAGGCTTCTTTTTACTACAGTGAAGTACAGAGGTATTAATAATCACCATTCATGTATGATGTGACAGTTAAATGTTGTCCACAGAACATCCAGAAATCGAAAAGATGGCACACCACACAAGTCACTGTACTCGTACACCAACATTTACAAAAAGGGAAAAAAGGCTCTATGAGCATGTGAGCTCATACGCATGTACATAGAGTAGCTGTTATCACAGAGTCTAACGCTGTGGACAGCTGACCGACAGAGGGCATGACGCTCTAAGTGCTAGGAACCACAGCTGCCAGCTCAGCCTTCAGAGCACTTTCACTCTGCATTCCAGAGGAATGTGAAACAGCAACTTTCCACTAATGCTCCTGGACTCGCCGAGCAATCCTTCAGTCTGTCTGGACAGCCGGTTAGTTTCAGGCAATACGGACCAAAATTAACATCTTGACACAAAAATGATCTTATCCCTGACAACAATATGTGAGATGTCACAAGGACATGTTCTTTTTGAACGGATGGATCAATAAATACTCGTCTAAAAGCAAGCGACAGAATGGTAGTCGCCTCGTAGCAACGCTTTTCTTTTTTTCAGCCTGGTGGCTTTTTTGAATCTGAAGAGGGAAGTGGAAGAAACACGAGAAAAATCCCCTTAAAGATCAAAAAGGCAGACATTAGCACTTACAGTAACACTATCAAATATTTGTGTGTAGGTGATTATCGCTCACAATCTTGAGTGCATCACTTCATGCATCAACGTTCAGAAGACAAAAAAATAAACATAACTCAGCCTTTAAGCTGCGACACTTGAATGAAAATAAAATTGATTTGGTTGCAGTTTTTTAACAGAGCTGTGTAGCTACTGAACAATCGAAATAGTTCCAGTCCTTAAACAAAGTTTAAGCAAAGAAGAGATTATTGTTCCATGTTTTTCACATAAAAGCTCAAATGTCTATAAATAAACTCAGTATAACTCAAGCCACTCTTCTGTTGTTTCTTTAATACATGTTTATTTTGAAAAAATGTCTATGTAAGCAGATCTGCCTCTTGTTATACTGATTAAAATTCTTTGACCCTGTGTGTCAAATAAATAATAAAATGACTTTTGGCCAGTTTTGACATCTGACCTGTAGGAATGGGCGTACACTGCTACGATGAAAACATCTTTAACTCATTCTCAAACTGGCAGCAGTGTGCAAAAAGCTTTTGTCAGATAACCTATGAAGAAAAAATATAGTACGTAGTTTTTGGCAGCGATAAATGGAAAGCTTTCAGTTATTCAGAGCCAGGACTGAATTTAATGCCATGCCTAAATTAAGCTTGAATTAAGCGCAGCGTTAGACATGACGCCTGAATGAAGCTGCTAAAAAAGAATCTTAAATAAAGCAGTTTTTTTTTTTTGGATCACTTAAAATCGATCATGTGTTGCCAAACTATTAAAATGGTAAATGGCCTGTATTTATATAGCGCTTTACTAGTCCCTAAGGACCCCAAAGCGCTTTACACATCCAGTCATCCACCCATTTACACACACATTCACACACTGGTGATGGCAAGCTTAGGAAGCAAAGTTCTTCACCCTAGTTAGTTTTTAAACTCACATCTTTGCATGAGGTTGCTTGTAAATCACACTTTAGTATGTGAATGTGTGTGTGAATGGGTGGATGATTGTGTATAGTGTAAAGCGCTTTGGGGTCCTTAGGACCAAGTAAAGCGCTATACAAATACAGACCATTTACCATTTAAGCAAAAATAAATATGTCATAAACAAAGCAACCAAGCTGAGGAAAACACAGTGTATTTCCTCAGTAATGCAGAGCAGGAGCAAAGTCATTTTTGGGGAGTAAAATGAAACCAAGCAAGAGAAGGTCAGGTTGCAACTTTCCTGAGATGTCACAGAACTGTGTGCTTGTTGGTAACCTTTATGAAAAACGAGCAGGAATAAAACCACTGTGACCACAGTGGTTCTCGGCAATTGAGCTTAAATTTAGTTTACATCAGTACTAAATCTTAAACGCCAGAAAACAATTTGAGAACGTCTTGATTTCCTTCCTCTTCTGCTTCACATACATATTTAGTCGATGGTGTTGAGATAGTGAACTGGAGTAATCATGGCAGATTCTGCAAAGGACATGCTCAAGATAGCGGGCCCCATTTACTAACATGTGCAACACAAAAGAACTGCGCAAAGAGTTTACGCAAAATCACCATCAGATGTATGACACAAACACACAGGACAAGTGTGTTCTTACTGTATGATTTGCGTATGATAGGGAACAGGACTCATTCCAAATCAACCACAGCCCATTTCTCTAAAAAGGATAGCTATAAAAGGAAATACATTTGCACTGAAGAAAATAAAAAGAACCCTAGGTTTCTCTGCAGCACTGTAGCCAGGCCGATAAAAAAATAGTTGGGCCAAGTATCCCTTTAACCTGAACTAATGAACTAATGAACCGTGAATCTCTTCAAAGCTAAAATTTAAACCACTAGATAAGAAGTTACTCATAACCATCTCACATACGTAACATTATCTACAGCTACTTTCAGTAGCATTGATCGGTTGGAGACTCTTTCTCTTCAATTGATCTTTCTGAGTTGACTTCAGTAGTTCTTCCTCCAAACCATCAACATGTCTTTTAGACCCTATTCCTACAAGACTGCTCTGAGAAGTTCTACCATTAATTAATGCTTCAATGTATCGGCTATGTACCACAGGCCTTCAAGCTGGCAGTTAAATTAGTAGTTAAATTCTTACATGAAAAGCCATCACTTGACCCAGCTTTCTTAGTTAATTATAAGCTATAATATTTTATTAGAGCGATTACAGCATGCCGTAGGTGTTAAAGGTACTGCAGTGCGGTGGTTTGAATCATACCTATCTAACAGAATCCAGTTTGTTGTTGTAAATGTAAACTTAGGTTAAATATGGAATTCCACAGGATTCTGTGCGAGGAACAATTCCTTTTACATTACAACACATAGTGAGGTTTCACTCACTATGTGTTTATGCACCTCTCTGCATATAATCATTAGTAATTATTAATCTCTTAATCACTGGGTCTCTTCCACAGTGTGTCTTTATCCTATCTTCCGCTTATTGAGCCTGGTTCTGCCAGAAGTTTCTTCTTGTTGAAAGTGAGCTTTGCCTTCCCACTCTCACCAAGCACTTGCTCATGCGGGGTTTAAGTGGAGAAAGTGGCGACAATGTCGTAAGAGAGAATCCTGTACTGCTAGGACAGAAAGAAAGGAAAAAGCAAAACTGGAGAAACTTAAAAACACGGTGTCCAAAGTCTGAGGAGGAAACCAGAAAAGGGGCAGCTGTCTAACATATAAAGTGTAAAACCAAAACTAAAACTACAGATTCTGACACTGTTTTAGCAAAAACAATAATTTTACTTGAGGGCAATCCCCTCACTCATATTTTGAACAGTCAGCAGGAGCTAACTAGCTAGTATGCTGCTTTCAGTCTTGTGTTCTCCCTACCACCCAGTCAGGTTAGGGTTGTGCATGTCATTCAGTCGCTTACCCAAAGGTGATTTTGTCCAGCTGCTGGATAGATTCCACATTGACTCTGACTATATGGCAATCCTACTCTAACAGGAACCTGCAGCAGGTCTAGTACTGCTTTATGTGCTGCTACAAAGTTGTGCAGAACAAGAATTCAATGCATACATTTTCCATCTGCCTTCCAAGACGGTGGAAGTGAAGTTTACCTACATGATCAGAGGCTCAGACTGAGAGAAAAACATCATGGAAGCAGATTAAGTTGAAGACATGACAGCATGAAATGTCTTAATATCTCACAGTCGTGTAAAAAAACAAAACAATTGATCATGTGTTAGTGTAACCCATCCCCCTAAAGAATTCCCGGAATCAGACTTTGGACCATGTTTAACTAAATCCCTTCAACGAAATCCAGACAAATGAAAATCATCTAGTCAGGCTGCATTTTGCTTTGTTTGCAGGATTTCTCTCCAACTTCCAAACTATTTGTGGAAAAATATTTCTTCATAAAAACATTTGAGGCACACAAACAGAAAACAAAACAGAATTTTTTGTGGCTTTTTCCACAATTCAAAATGATCACCAGTGTGAGCAATAAAGTACAAATGGACAGCATCATTGGTGTTCAGTAAATAGATTCTACCTAAATCTGTTAATTAGTGCGAACTTTCTGTGGTGAATGTGTGCAGAAAACACCAGCGATTAGAGAAAAGGCTGCAAAAGCACACAAAGCACCAACGGAAATACAAAAATCATACAAAACACAACAGAAATATTTTGGGGAGAAACCAATGTGATGGAACAACTGTGGAAGTAACAGAAACCAAAACACACCAAGGATTGCACTGAAACACGCTTCAGAGGCATCGTCTGTGTTACGAAGGAGAAAAGGAATCAAAATAATGTGTGTTTTAATCACACAATTCGGCAGAAGACTGTAGATAAATGTTTGCTATAGACCATTTATTGTTAGTGTGTTTCTTCAGGAGCTGTTTCTCCCTGTTTGTCTCCACCTTTTACACCATGGACAGAAAAACTTGCATGTGAACATGGCAAAAAACTCCATTCATGGGGTCTGTGTGGACACAGTGGAGGATTATAAATACCTTGGTCTGAACACTGACAATAAACTGGACAAAACACAGAAGGCCTAAAAAACCCCAAATGATTTATTTTTCCTGAGAAGTTCTTTAATATCTCAATGTTTTATGATTCTGTGGTGTGCTGGCACAGCAGACTGAGAATAACATACAGCAACAAACTCAAGAAACGGATCTGCGAAGCCAGAAACGTAATCATCACACACTTACCCTGCATCATGTAAACCAGACTTCCTGTGAGCAGAGCCACACAGTTGGTAGGCTGATGGTTGTGTAGGTACTGAAACCCCCACCCTCGGACGTAGGACTTCTCATACATCAGGCGTGATGCGTTGCCGATCACCTGCAGGAAACGTTCCTGCTGGCCTTTGTTCAAGTACTCATACAGGAAGTCGTAGGCAGTGGCAAATCCAACTAAAGAGTGTGCAAGAGGAACTTCATCCCAGGGAGCGTCTTTAACAAGCCTGCAATACATAGATCAGACAAACAGAAGGGAAAGCATCAGCAAGTGGAAAGAAATTGCAAGTATGAAATTTTCACTCTTTTCAACGAAATCCTGGCAAATGGCTTCTAATGAACAAGAAAGCCTTCCTTTGCAAAGGCTTTTAATTAACATAGCAGCTGTAAAAGGGCTGGTCTCTTTGAAAGCAAAATAAAGACGCTAAATAGGATTTATCAGCAAAATTACAAGTGTACCAACAAAACGAGACATTAGAAATGCAGCGTGGGTAGATTCTCTCCAGGTTGGATCTAAGACTGCTGACGTGTGAACTGCAAAGTGTTACTTTTGAGAAAAAAAGTGAAAGCAACCATTCTGTTCAGGTTAATTAAAGGGAACTGAACTACAGATGTGTGGACTGCATTTTAACAGCCAATAATTGACATCATGGATTGTGCTGAGATCTACACAAAGGCTGTCTTAAGATCTAAACCGGACTAGAGTTCTGTTATCACCTCCAGTCTAGCTGCAAGGATAAATCACTAAACACTAAAGCAACAACAACAACAAATAATAGAAATCTGTTCATCTCAACTGAAAAAACCTCCTGTGTAAATTTGAATTGTGGTAACTAAGAATCAGTTTGCACCTCTGTTGTAGAGAGTGGGTCAAAAGAGGACAGTAGGCAGCATTCCACTTCAGTGCGACACAAAGTAAGCACAGGGTGTAGCATCCTAAATACTGTCATTTTGGGTAATTTGACTAACCATCAAGCCTAGTTTGTTGACTTTCACTGTAGTTGTACTACCTTTCACAGAAATTTATAATGCTGCTATAATTTCATTTTTCAAGCTTTGGCATCTGCAGTCTACAAAAACATCCAGTACTAGTTGGAGCAACGTCAGCAACCAGGCTACAAAGAGTCCAATCTGCTGCAAGTGCACGCCATGAAAGCATACTTTTCTTTGCATTGACTGAAAATGGAGCATGAGTAGTGGGGTATCCCCTGTCCTGCAGCCCGTTGTGCATTAGACAATTTCACTACTATCGTAACACACTATATTGCTATACTGAATTGAGGTTTTCCAACCACTTCCATGGACAAAAGTGTATAAAATCACTGGGAATTCCAGTGTGGTACAGTGATAAAATGCCACCTGTGCAACAAGTCCAGTTGTGAAATCTCCTCACTATTAAATATTCCACAGTCAACTGTTGGTGGCGTCGTAACAAAGTGAAAGCGACTGATTTTATGTGGTAGGCCACATAAAATCAGTCAGCGGCTGCTGAGGTGCATAGTGCTCTTAATGCTTCAGCATAAGAGTACCAACTTTGGGGAAACAGTTTGGGGATGGCCACTTCCTGTTCCAACATCACTGTGCACCAAAGTAAAGTCCATACATACATGAATGAGTGAGTTTGGTGTGGAAAACTTGACTGGCCTGCACAGAGTCCTCATCTCAACCCTGACAGAACACCACTGGGATCAACTAGAGCAGAGACTTCGATCCAGGCCTTCACATTACCGGTAGTCTCTAACCTCAGAAATGCACTTGTGCAAAAATGATCAAAAATTCCCATTAAAACTTCTAAACTTTGTGGTTATGTATGTATAGGTAGCTCTGCTTTGTGGTCTATGGACACACACTATTGAGCCTTCGCAGAAACCCCCAGCTGCCCCAAATACACACTTGATAAAATGCATTAATGGTATTCTTCCTTCAGCTGGATCCTTAAATTTATATTCATTCATTTCTGAAATCTGGCCAAAGGACAAAAAAAGAAAAGAGAATAAAAGTTACTGCAAACTTAGAGTTGGACTTGATATGAAATTATGCCAAAACACACTAGTTTTGATTTTATATATTTCTCTTGTTTGCTTTTTATTCCACTATTTTTATTTTATTCCGGCACACATGTACAATGACAATAAAAAAACACACACACGCACCAGAGAGGCAGGCACCATTCTGCCACAAAGTAGAAGCTCTTCATTGGAACATGGTTGTTGCAGGCGTAATTGAAGGTCATGAATACCACAGCTGACTGATTCCTGGAGCCACTCTGCAGAGGCCCCGAGAGGTTCAGTGACCACAATAAAAGTGCGGCCAAGTAGAAAACTCACAGTGTGCTCTTAAGACGTGAAAACACATGCTCAGTGGCTTTTCTTTTCTGCACTGTGGCACACATCCTAATGTTGTGAAAAATGCCCTGTAAATTGCACTAATGCCAATCTGGAAAATCCCCCTGGCCCTGTTCAGTGGTTGGAGGGAACATGGCAACCGTGCAGTGGAATGAGAAGGATTAAACTGTCCCTTTAAAGAAGAATTCACCTGAGATTCTCTTTCTGTTCTTGTAAAACTGAGCACCTATGAAACAACAGGAATGCTTTATAACACACAAACTGACAAGTTTAGATAAGGGAGAAACATAATTCTGCTGTGAGTGACACAACAGATAATGATGTTCCACCACTGGGAACATGTACTGCCAAGAATCTTGAGCTGCGTTTGTATAGTATAGTAGCGCGATGAAGACAGTCAATTATCACATTTATCAATTTTGACATCTTTAATATTGAATGCTGATTTCAATAAATGAAAAAGAAAGACAAATTAGGCTTAGAAATATGGACTTATTCTCCACATCTGAAGTCCTTTGGGGAGGAAATGATGCAGGGAAGAAAATCATGGGTGGTGCACAAAACCTGCTTTGAAATTTCTAAGAAACTGGAGCAGTCAAAAAACACTCTTCGGTCACTAGGACTTGCAATATTGCTATAGCTTGTTTTGTATTTGTATAATATTAATTTGGAAAACTTTTTATTGCAAATGTATTGTTTGTGAAGTGAACCAGGTGTAAAACATCTATGGTGTCTGTTTCCATCCTAATGATGATCCAGAGAGGGCATTTTAACTGGCACGGTGACACAGTACAATAACATAAAAATCTAAAGACCACCAGTAGAGGAGACTTTGATTTAACTGTGCTCTTTTGCTAACTTTTGCATGTCTAAGTCCTGCTAAACCTTTTGGCTAATTAGAATACATTAGAATAAATTAAAAACCCTAGAAAAAAAAGTACATGGTTCTCCATTCACCCTATATTTACTGAGGACTATCTCACAAGTATCGACAAAGTGATCTGCAGCAACATTACAAACAATTTAATTGGCTCTGCGAAACGAGTCTAAGTCTTCTTTTTCTCCAGCTTCTTTGGTTTACCGAAATACATAACTTGACACGCCCCAACCACTGGTTAAAAAAAAGGAAACTCAAACTATACACAAGAATTTCCCTAATCCCAAAATTCCTGCAGGACCTGCTGATTTAAATCTTGCTTATTAACACTGTTTACACCATTAATAGTCAAAAACTGCAGAGGTTGAGCAAACTGTTTGAAAATGTAAGAGAAGCAAGCACTGAGATGGTGATGATTAACAAATATTATACAGGTAGAGAGCCTGACTCCTGCAAGATTGTGAAGCCACTATTTCCATATATGAAAGTATTTAAGCACCACTTCTGATTGGTTTTAGTCTTTCAAACAGAATGTGTGTAGAATTGGAAGCGGTGAATGACTTTAATCCACTTTTCAGCCTTTTTGCATTTGCCAGCCAGAACTGATGGCCATTGAACTCAATCGAATTGTTAGGGAAATAAGGAAGCACGGCTACTGGCATGAAGTTCAGTCATGGCTGACTGTGAAAAGCCTGAGGATTGTCCAGGCATTGGCTGAATGGATGAATTCAGCTGACTTGCTAATGTTTTTCTCACAGTAGGAAATGTGGCGAGGTGGAAAATAAAAACATAGACATGCATGTGTTTATATCATTTCGATTTTAGACTGACACATTTCCGAGTGGCTAGTCTAAAGTTACCCCTGAGAATTTTGGTTGCCAATAAGTCTTGACTGTTATAATTAAACTTGAAAGCAAGTACTTGGTGACAGTGAGAAGGAAGGAAGCCTCTGACAGATCAAGGCTCAGGTAGAGGCAGCCATCTGCCACAACAGGTTTAGGGTGAGTGACAGGACATTTAAAAAACAACAACACACTTTCTGTTGAATCATAATACGAATGAATAAAAAATAAATGCTATGACCCAGTCACATAGTTTATCAGTAGCAGGAAGGCAGTGGAGTGTCCAAAGAAGATGCTGACTGCAGTAAACAGTTAAGTTTGCTAAGAAAACCATTTAAAGCCTAAATTCAGATGACTGGATTTTAGAGGTTTTGAGTACTTTTTCCATTTAGCTGTGTTATCATTCTTAAAAACTGTTTGTGACCAAATAGTTTCTGTTTGTTTTCTTCCTGAATTAAATTAACACAGATACACTGCTGTGGAAAAGTATTTCCCCTCTCCTAGTTTCTCATTTTTTGCAATTTGCCACACTTGTTTAGTTGTCTTTGTTGATGATCTTAGAGTAAATATGAAATGTCGTTTTTTATTTATTAAGGGAAAAATGCTATTCAACTCTACCTGGATACCTCTACCTGAAAAACTGACAGTAATATGTATATTTAATTATTAGTTTGGGGAAGTATGGATGAATTTGGCTTTGTTCACCCTCAAACAAAATGCTCCTGCAACAAACAGAATGTAACTCTGTGAAAAGCACTGAATTGATACTTAGAGAAACTTCAAAGCCTGAAGAACGTAGCAACCTATCGTCACCTAAGATAATATATGCTGTGTTCAGAGTTGATATAAACAGCTCATTGCTGTGGTTTCCTTTGCACATCCAAAATAGTCATCATCATACATTCTTACCTAATTTGACATCAAAGTGCTGATATGCAGCAAAGCTAAAATCCCTCTTCCATGTTCAAACCAACGATAATAATGAGCCCTATGGCACTGATTGTGTATACTCTGCAGCTCTGTTCAGCCACTCAAACACTGAGGTTGCATGTCAAAACCACACAATCATAAGTTCCATACAAAGGTGGCAAATGTCGTGTCAAAACTCCCTGAGAATTACTTAGCCTTGTGTAAACTGAAGCAAACATATGATGGAAACATATTCTCTAGGATGAAGTGTTCATCATACTAAAGCAAGAGCTCCCACAGCTGGATTACCAAGTTGAAAACATGGGAAATACAAGAAAGATTGGTTAGGGAAATGACTGTAGCTTAACCTGATGATATGCAATACAGAGGAGAACTAACCACAACTAGAGGCAGTCCCTGTCAGGTCACCTGGACCCTGAGCTTCAGTCACAACCCAGGCCTGAACTATTCAGCCCACATCTGAATATTTCATTTCCTCTCACTTGGGGTGAGGGTGGGGGTTGTTTGGGCAAACAGCTGCTAAACATATTTCCTGGACTACAGACTTATCAGCCCACAATGCATCTTTACCACGAGTCTTCCCACAGAGAAGGACTGGAACACTCCAGAGAGGGGACTGACTAAAAAGCCACTGACAGCAGTGGTTTAGCATTAAAGCTGCATTGATGAAGATGTAGGGGTGGGGCAGAGATATCGAGTAACATCTGTAAACTGTAAACAAAAAGTTTCAGTCACAGTCACAGTCACAAGTAAAAAACAACAGAAAATATACCAACTAGGCTGGGCTGCCATCCTCTCCATGTAGTCCTTGACCAGATCGAGGGCCCCGGCCCTGTGTGGGTACAGCAGGCAGAACATGGACAGGACGCCGAGGTTGTTTCCATAAACCTCATTCCAGCGGGCGCTGAACTCGGCCGGGCTCCAGGGGGGCAGGTACTCCTCGGGGTGCTCTAGCATGGTCTCCCCGGCCTCACGGATTCGTCTCGCCATCTCTTGGTGAGTCCCTGCAGCTGCGTACTGCAGCTGTTCCACATCCCCACGGCTGAAGTACAGCATGGGATGACCATTGTAGTTGCCCCCCATGAAGGGGATTCCTCCGCTGGGGTCCACCTCGGCTACAGCTGCCAGAGAGAGCAGGGGCCACAGAAGACTTATGAAGAAGACAGTGGGCGCCCCGCGGGTGTAGGTTCTCATCCTCTCATCGGAGACTGGGCTGTGGCATTGCCGAAGGAGCTCAGCTGAGAAGGGGAAGGGGGAGAAAGATTTGAGAAAGCCGGCCCATATTCTGCAGAGTTTTTTTTCTCGCAAAAGCCCTGCATTCCTTGAATAATTAGATACAGCTGTAGGCCTGATGATCCGGCCTTTCCATACTGATGGAGAGGCAGCAGTGTTTAGAAACGATCAGCACTGTCTGATAGAGTAGGACTTTATCGTTTCCAAGAATTTAAGAATAGCCTAAAATTTCCATGAAACACCGCCTTACCTTCTCTTAAACCCACAGGATTTAAATCGGCGTTGCTATTGTCAGACAAGTCTTGCCATGCACACCCAGGCCAGGCCAGAGGAGCAGGCCCTAGAGGTCATAAATGGCCCATTACTGCAGTAACATTAGTCTGGTTCACTGAAACACGCTTTAAACCAAAATGGTGTGCTTTACAGTGAGACTGTGCTCCAAACATGAGCGTAAATTCCATGACCTTAGAGGAGCTTTTGGCAAAGCCCCAGTGGAAAAGCATTTGGTAGTGATTTAAAAGACGTCTAGACTGGAGTCCGTTCTAACAGGCTGAAAGTGGACGTGCATCTTATAAAGAAAGAAAATTCAAGCCGGAATGTAAAACTGAGTCTCCTCCTGGAATTAATTCTGACATTTGACCTCAGGAGGCGTCACATTTCTCTGTGGTGAACACGAAGGTGGAAGATTTATACCAAGGACCAAGCAGAACAGAAAACGTTTTTTTTTCTTAAGCTCTCTATCTTATGGTTTTCATTAAATTCAGGCTCAGTCAGGACAGCTGTAGTCAACAGAAGATTGTTATAAAATTAGAGCTACCAGAATAAAAAATGATAATAATATTATTTATATTGTTATTTGGCAGATTCTTTTATATGTTTGTTTACAATTGGCATATTATACAAAAAAAATATTACATAGTTATGATAATCCTTTTATGTTGATATTTAAGGTTTAAACACTGCTATTTCTGTCTATTTCTTTTTGGCAGCAGCAAAGCACAGAGCACAGCTGGCATCAGTGACAACAGTTCTCATATAAATTAGGTCAAAAAAAGGATGAAAAGAGGAGGGCAGAGGTGGGTTGCAAAGCGGCTTGCTCAGCTGATGTGTACAGTCTAGAGCAGGTTAACTAGCGTGCCCCGTATGATATTTGCCAATTGAATGTGTAGAAAAGTATGAGCCGAGCCATCGACTAATACGGGATGACCTTAGAACGAAACGAGCTGATTGGCTGGGACTGCAGCTGAGCTCTGACTTCTATGTTTTATCACTGCTTTACAACATGACTTTTTTTTTATTTTGTAAAAGGATAAAAAGCATGTGATAGTTAAGATATCCTACTGTAACTGAATGTAAAAACATAATCTGCAAAATGTGTATTGAACACAGTGATTAAGATATTTGATTTCCTCTGTTTTAACGGATAATCATTCCCTGGTGAGGGGTGTGTATGTCATGGTTGCAGCTTTTCAGAGATGATTGCCTTCCCTCTCCATTTAACATCACTGTAGATTAGTGATGGGATTTCCAGCTCTTTTTAGAGAACCGGCTCTTTCGGCTCCGAACCGGCTCTTCAGGTTGTTTTGTTGCTTTAATTAATTTATTATTAACAACAATATAAAATTATGCACAAAAGGAATTACTAATGTAAAAAATGTGTTTTTATTTATATATGTTTATATATAAATATATGCAGTGGCCCCTAGAGACAAAGCACTACAAACTCCAAAACACATTTCTAGCGTTAACTGAACTTCCAAAACAGAGCTACCTAGATCACTTAAATTACACAATTGAAAGCATACGTGTATTGTTTGTGTATTTATACACAAGCACTCATATATATTCAAATAATTTTTGAAAAATTGTTCATTTACCTGTTACTATCACACACCAAAACCGGTCGTTGGTACTTGCTTGGAGTTTGTACATGTTTGTACATGCTTTGTTTCTAGGTCCACCGTAAATATACTTTTATTTATTCACTCCACATAAAATGTAATAAATAAATCATATAATACAAAAACAAACTATTCACATTTCAACTTTTAACTATTTAATTTTTCAGCTTTTTCCTTTTAAACAAATTTAAAGTGAAACAACACAAAACACTGCAAACCACAACACAATTAAATATAAATTAAAATATGAAAACAAAAAGAACATGCATATTCTCTGTCATATAGGCCTGCATGAATAAACTTTCTGTATCCTTTAATCATCCACAACTACTTTCTGTTGCGGATGACTACTATACCTTTCTAATGTGACGTTGTTGTCCCTGGCTCTCTTTCTCTGTCTCTCCCTCCTGCTCTGTTCCTGTACTACTGAGTGTAACTACCGGCCCTCCCCACTCTTCCCAGCGCAAGCACACGGCCCCAGTGCGGAGTGAAGTGAAAAAAAGACAA
>NW_005187566.1:1254233-1260203 GCF_000239375.1 Pundamilia nyererei
AGCCACAAACAACATTCGTGTAACAAGGTAGAAGCCGCAATCAGTTTTTGGTAGTGACTTTTATATAACCTTTATTTATGCAGTTTAAAAAAAATCTCATTAACATTAAAATGTCTTTTGTAAGAGTAAGTTGGCCAAGAGGACAGCAGACATGGCAGCAAATATTACAATAGTTCTGTAAAAATATTTTAAGTGGGGATAAAGGACCAGATTGGTTATAATGTAAGTACAATAACACAGAGTTGTAAAGATACTTGAAAAACGGATAATTTTTAAATTCTCTATATAACCCCTTTGTAAACCCTTTTCACCGAAGTCTATTTACGAACATACCTAAAGATATTACACATTAAAAAAAATACACAGAAACACTGGAAATCAGTTTTTGGCAGACAATCACTTTTTGGCACAACACCGGCTCGAAAGAGCCATTTCGTTCGCGACCGACACATCACTACTGTAGATTTACTTAATTAAGAAAAACATTTCTCCATTAAGAAAACAATGGATAAATCAGGTGATAATACCTGAATATATGAAACGAATCTGAGCTCTGAACTGAAGGCTTCACTGCTTTAAAGCCATCTGAATTGGCTAGGTTCATCTAACAGAAGAGCACCAGGGCTGAGTAAAGCCAAAAGGAAGTGCCACCTGTGGTGTCTCCAACCGAAAATATAAATATAATTTTAGATTTTTTAGATTCTTTGACTTATTTAAAGCTTAAGTTATATAACCAAGTTATATAGCTGAATTTGCACTGATCATATTAAAAACCTAGCCTGGTAACAGTGATCTATTTTAAGAAAAGTAAGAAGGTTTTTAAAATTATACCAGACCTTTCATCTTAACAGATATTTTCCAGTGTTATTAACAATTTCCCCAATTTACAGGAAAACTAGGCATGGCCTGAGTGTTGGGCTTGTACTTCTCATGTAATTGCTCACATTTGTATTTTGGCAGCATTTTACTCCGCTGTAGCTCAGTAATTTTCCACCGGCTGATACCTTTGGAATTTTCTCATATTTATTACGTTGGGTTTTTTTCGGGTTTGTTTTTATGTTACCTTAGCATATCTTTACAGCCGTAATAAGACAAAGTCCTGGACGTTAGCTCGTTATCAACACTAGCTAATTCCAGTGTGAAGTACGCCAAGAATGACGTGCTGTTTAATAAATTATTAGAAAACAGTCATAACTTTTATTCCGTATTTTTCCACGGTCACGCTCAGTAACCGTGGTGCCTGAGCTGCCTCCTCTGGTTCATGTTTGTAAGGTAATAAGGTACGGTAAAAGTAACGTTAACATTTTTAAGCTAACTTCTCGCTCAAAGAGTTTCTGCGTTTCATTAAACCCCAAAACCAGCCGACACAAGCAGCTTTCAGGAAACACCCTCCATCAACACAATAGCACCGACACTCGCGGAAATATTCGTTTTCGGTGGTACTGATAATCCAGAGCACGCACAAAGTCGCCTTGTTCGTGCGTAGCCCACCAAAAAGATTTAAGGACCTCTCAAATGTGTGTGGGGGGGAGAGTCGTTACCTGTCAGAAGCGGCGCTCACAATCCGTATGTCACTTCTTCCAGCTGTCATCTCACAGCAGCAGGTTTCAAAAAGATGATTGATACGGCTGAAAGGCAGAATTTAATAATCCCTTTTTTTCAAGAGGAAACACAGAGAGAGGAGGGAGGTGTGTGTGAGTGCGGAGCCAGCGTCATGCTGGTGAATGAGGAGGGGCCGCAGGAAGAGAAGCTTTAAGAGGACCTAATGAACTGTGGCTGAACGAAAAGCCCCAAACCAGAGCTGCTGTAAACTGCAAGAAAAACGTGGATATATATTCAAATAGTAAGTTTAATCAGAACATTCTTTTTTTTCCCCCAAATTGATTGGCTGTTGAATCTCCTGACAAAAAAATGACTAAATATGTGAGTTTAAATTTGTAAAATATTTGCAATATCTGGGGGAAAAAATCACACTGATGATGTAGGAGACTCAAAAGTCATGTATCAAATATGAGACACTAGGCGTTTAGTGATTAAGACTAACCAGCCACGTTTAATAGCTACAGACAGAGTTATACATTTGAAAGGAATGATCAAAAAACCACATTCTGTAAATTTAAAGTCAAGGTTTTAGTTAACGCCCAACTTTACAGCATTAAAAATTAAGATTACAGCCTAGACTCTATGAATATGACTTTAGGCAGTAGTAGCCAACTGCTGTCTGCTGTTCCACACAGATGGGAGTTGGAGTCACTCAGCTGCTCTTATCATGTTTGTGCTAATGTGTTTTTTTGTATTTTAATGGAATCTGTGCAGCAAAAGTCGTCAGTTTGCAAAGAAATCTCAAACAACTTGTAAGAAAATCAAAGAACATTTTATTTCTTTGACAATACTTCCAACACTTGAACACTTAAGTGAACTTTCCCTGTGGTTTTAAGAACTTAAGAGCACAAATGAATCCAACATAAGGCAAATGCGCATGTCAAATCTTCCAGGTCTATGAGAAACAAAGAGTACAATCACTACAGCTGTATGCATAAAACACTTGCACACACAGCACAAGTAATAATTCACTTTGGATGACCAATCTCACTTACATGCTGCCAGCTGGATGCTGTTCATTATCAAAATATACCGTCTTCACTTGTGAGATGATGGCCACTGTAAAGGAACACTTTGCCATTTGGGAAATCCTATTGTTTGACTTTATCAAAGCCAGATAAGAAGATTTAGACCAGTATCATCTTTGTGAGGTTAGCATAGAGACAGGTCGGGGTCCAGGTTAGCACAAACTAGCATCTACTTTTTGGCACAAAACCTAAGGAATTGAAATTCACATAGTAGGCCTACCTAATGAATTCCATGCCATTCTGCTGCCTTCCCTATAGCAATGATAGCTACCCTAATTGTGCAAATGATTAATCCAAACAGAGTGAACTGTACTGAAGAGATGACGCTAAATCATCTGATAGAAGACATGGAAGAATTCTCGATTTGGCACGATAGATAGAAAAGTCATGTGCAAAGGTACCACGTGCAATCTAAGTGTTCACAAACTGTAGCTGATTCACATTTGGCTTTTATCCCCTTCAATGGAGACCCTTTAACATGCACCAGAACAGAAACAAATAACTGGCATGAATCGAAGGCTAACAAAAGAAAAAAGAAAGTACACAGATCATATCCAAAGAAAAGCATGGGTTGTCTATGTTTTATCTTGTTTTTCGCATTGTTACATTTGGAAGAGTGCTTTGGGCTATGGGTCAGCATTACAGAAGAGGTGAGAAGTACTTCTGCTGGAGTATTGTGAGACACTCAAGATCATTCTGGTCTGGCTATTTTCATGTATCAGTGTTCTGAACCCAGCATAAATTCTATTAAACAAAGTTTAGCCCTGGCAAAATTAGGTCTTGCTTACTGCGATCCCAGCAAACAACGAAAGGTCTTCACTGTGCACCAGGGATACTTGGTACTAAGCTATGCTAAACACTTCCTGGATGCACAAAGATAAACCTGATGCCAATCTTCTGTGACTTTGCGGAGTCTTCCCAAACCGAGTGTTCCTTAAATATTATGGCACAACCTGTCTATGCACACCGACAAAATAACCATTCAGAAGTCGGTTAAAGCATACCTCAATCTGAATACAAATGAAGCACAAGTAGAAGTCCACGTTTTTACACTCAAAGAGCACATTTCACTGTTGCACCAAAAGTAATACAAAGAACATCTAGCATAGTCATCATCAGTCATATTATTATTGTTTCCCCAAGTTGTGATTTTTTCTTTTTTGTTTTTTTGTTGTTGAAACAACCATCACAAAGGACAGTATTGTGCTAGTTCTTTAGCAACAATGACCTGAAGAGTAACATCTTCCACTAAACTGACACAGTAGGAACAACAGACCTTAAATCTCGTGTTAAGGTTACTAAAATGCATACAGTGAAACCATATCCAGAAGAGAGGACTACACAATAATACTGTTTTACAGAAATACTCACACAATATTTCCAACAGATCTTTAGGGATAGGTACTCCTGTTTTGCTTACAGTCAATCACATTTTTGAGGTAATAACTTCAGGAAAAAGAGGGCAAAACATTAGATTTTTCTTCAGATTTTGAAACAATTTACCAAGGAAAATAAGAGAAGGCCTCACACACATAAAACAATAAGAACACCGTATCATTACTGAATGTAGATACACACACGCTCACACACTTAGTTTGTCGTATTTCCACGTACACTAAACCACAAAACAATGTTCAAATGTATGCATTATTACAGAGAGATACTGTGGCTTACATTCACATGGTTTCTCTGAAAGGATGAAAAGTGGACGTTTTCTGTGCTCCATAGATGATGGTGGGGTCAGGTGGGGAACTACGGGCATAAATGGAGGAACATTCCTCTCCTGAGAAGGGGTAAGGGAGGATTTTATTTTTCCGTTTCTTTTCTTTTATGACATACTCTCACACCTTTTCAGCAAAGAATCCGGGGGTCTAGGGTAATAGCCGGTGGTGCAGGGCTTATCAGGGGAAAACCTGGGAAACTTGTAATCCAGAGGCAGATCTAGAAAGAGGAAAAATCAAATAGGAAAGTCAGCTGCAAGTGATCACAATTGGTTGGTTTCACAATGGGTTCACCCGAAACCTTGGCTAATTGTGACCCACACCCGTTTTCACTCCTTGGCTCTTGTGATTAGGTAGAGGATCAGTAGGGGGTCCATGACCCTCTTAGGCTATGTCCACACTAATACGTTTTCATTTAAAAACGCATCTTTTTCTCTCCGTTTTGGCATTCCGTCCACACTGAGACAGCGTTTTCGTTCAAGGAAAACGCAGCGTTTTGAAAACGCTGTTTTCGCGTCGCAGCGTGGACAGTGAACCCGCAGCCTTTTCGAAAACAATGACACATTTTAGTCATGTGATGCAGTCATGTGACCACGTTTCATGCATGCGCAGTACTGGAACGTAAGCGTTTTCGGCCGTTTCAATGCAGACGCACAACTCTGTGAAAACGACTGAAAACAATAGTGTGGACGCGGAGCGTTTTCAGACGAAAAAGCCGTTTTCAAATTTATCCGGGCTAGTGTGGACATAGCCTTAGGTACACTCCCATAGGGATTATAGCGCCTAAAATCTGGGACACAGCACCAGTTGTTCTTAGAACTGAAGAAGCTTCTCGGATGAAATATCTTCAAGAAATGTAAAGAAGTCCAGATACTTTTCTTTCCAAGCTCCTTAGACTACAATGACCTAGATGATTGAGAATTTTCACAAACATACCTGTACATACATGAACTGGCAGTATCTTAACACTGGGCTCAGGTTTTGTCCAACCCTAACTCTGTTACTTTTAGAGACAGACAAAAAATAGCTTTTAAGGCTTGGAATAATTTTTTGCTCTCCAAGATCAAGGAGCATATTGCTGAGGCTTAGGGTTAGGATACTAACTCGTGAAGACACCATAATGTCTCCTATAGACCAGCCCTGAACCATACCTGCTTTATAATCCTCTTTGACTACAGTGGGTTTCATAATTTGCAAAATACATTTCAAACATATTCAGTAAGAATTTAAAATAGCCACTGAACCCAAAGACACATTAGGAAAGGGTTTATTGAGGTCATAGAGCAAGGGAGCTGAAGGGTAATCTTCCCATAAAATCCTAGATTTATTTTATCCAACCAGAAGAGTCGCCACCTGCTGGCCATTATAAATAATGCAGATGTTAGGCACGTCCACATTTGCTTCCCCTTTCATCATGTAGGCCCATCCCTTCTTCTATATATAGTCCATGGTAAAGATTTAAACATCCCCATCACCCGTTACCTTTAACAATGGGATGATTTGACATTCACAGTGGCCAATGGTGCAGGAAGGTGGGAGAGGAGCCCAAAGTTAGAACTGCACTTCTAATTCTAGAAGTGTTGGTGTTGGCCAGAGGGGCCGATGGCGCGATATGGCAG
>NW_005187566.1:1260688-1286870 GCF_000239375.1 Pundamilia nyererei
CACACACACACACACACACACACACACACACACACACACACACACACACACCAGGATAACATCAATGCAACACATCAAAAAAGACATTTCTTGGCAACCTTTGTGGACACCTGCACTTTGATGAGGGAACCACAGATCACATTTTCCCAGGATCTGCTCTGCAGCACACTGCTGCTTGGTAAGAGTTATTTTAACTTTGTCTGCACATCTGTGTCTGCTTCTGTCCCTGTTTGGGTTCATGTGAATGTTTCTCTGATGAAGTAGAATAATGGAGATGTCTGATACGAGGACTTTTTTGTATACCTAAAGGATGTAGTTTTTTTTTTACAATTTTAACACAATAAGTTTGATTCTCAGTTTGTTTACCATATGTGTATATAAACTAGAACAGAGTTACCTGTACCTGTTTTTTTTTAAATAAATAATTAAAACCCAGTGTTTACCAAGACCTTTTTTGATAAGGCTTCAGTGACTGGTAGCTTAATCAACTTCAAGGCTAGGATTCAACTAAAGAAGTGGCATTTTTATGTTTGAGTGATTCTTGGGTCAATGTTAAGTGGCTTAACAAACAAACAAAAACATCCCTCTAAAATTGATCAGGTAAAAGGAGTTTTGGCTGCGTGCACATGTGGCAAATAAATCAATCACAGATATTCCTGATCTTAAATTGTTTTGTGTACAAAGCACTCCTGTCCACAGAATCTGTTTATTCCATTAGAACTTCTCCACCAACATGGGCCAGAACCAAGAGCTGTCAAAGGATATGTAGACGTGCTGGAATGGGCTACAAGACCATCAACAAGAAGTTGGGGAGAAGGTGACAACAGTTGGTGTGACTATTTGGAAATGAAAGAAATAGAACATGGCAATCAATCACCCTTGGTGTAAAAATCTGTGCAAGGAGTAACATGAGAAAGATGGAGGGGCTCTTTAATGATATAAATGAAGTTGGGACCGCAGTCCCCAAGAACACCACTCTACATTATAATGAACTGAAATCATGCAGCACCTGCAAGGTCCATCTGCTAAAGATGGCGTGTGTACAGGCACATCTTAAGTTTGCCAGTGAACAGCTAAATGATTCCGAAAAGGCTTGGGAGACAGTGCTGAGGTCAGAAGAAACTAAAATCAAGCTCTCTGGTATTAACTCGATCCATTGCGTTTAGAATAAAAGAACAGTTGAGTATGACCCAAAGAACACCATCCCCACTTTCAAGCATGGAATTGGAAGCATTATACTTTGGCCAATCGACGGGACCAAGTACCTTAAAATCTTGGACAAGAAGCTCCTCCCCTCAGCCAGAACACGATAACAATGATAACAATGATCCAATACAACAAACCTGGTGTTAGGTCAAACCTGGTGACCACTTACAAAACATGTCTTACTGCTTTGCATGCCAACAAGGGTTTCTCTTTAGACATTTTTTGCTTGGGGAATCAAACACTTATTTCACTCTGTGAGATGAAAATGAATTTATAATATTTATGTATATTTATTTAGTATTTTTGGTTGATATTCTATTTCTCTACTATACAAATCAGAAACTGTCTTTGTAAGTAACCAAACTTACGAATTCAGCAGTGGGTCAAATGATCATTTCCCCCACTGTGTAAAGAAAAGAAAGGTAGCTCACTTTTGCACAGGAGTGTAAAAGTAACCCATTGTCATAGAAAAATACTTGGTCCTGTCAGCCTTTCGGGTTATTGTAGAGGGTAACAAATACATGAGCTCTAAATAAAGGGCTGTTCCCTGTTCCCTAACCCTGTGTTTATATTAATTTGCTCTGTATTTCACATCACTTTCAAATGTATTTCCATCGTTTGTCTCCTTTCACATACCTGCTATGTGCTCAACACTAGGGATGGCCATGGTGCTGTATTTGTGAATGCAGTGGCAGCACCAGGTCAGCTTCTGGCTCTCCTCATCCCCTCCTCCACTTTTATGCACATCAACAAAGTAAGAACCCCACTGGTTGGACACAGCAGAGGGTGACTTCATGCCCTGCTCCTGTTGAGACAGTTGATAGAAAAGCCAAACTATGCAACACTGTGTTCATTTTCAGACAGGTACAGACTTGTTTACATGTAGGAATTACCACCCTGAGCACACAGAGGATGATGAATCTCTAAACTGGTTTCAAGCCAGCCAGCTATGATGAGGTTTCTTTTCTTTAGTACTGAAATGAATCACTATTACTGAGAAATGTATTGCTGTGTTAGTCATAATCACTTGTACATTTTGCAAGCAGATTCTGCTAATGAGCAGCAACATTAGGATGTGGTGTTTAAAATAAGTTTGATAACACACTGATCTTATGAGCCTTAAAGATATCAGGAAATGTTGCATAACAGAGATTTACCAGATGATAAAATAGAAAAAAGGAAAAAGCCCAAGCTGCTTATGATGTTAAGACGTGTTCCAATTACTTTAAAAAGAATATTTTATTTATAATATTAATGTATATATTGGTATATTGGGATATATTCCCGTCTCACTGGTACAACATGAGCATGTAATTAAGTAACTGTTAATGTTGGCCAGGAAAAGCATTATGTTGAGATGGGTGGGGACTGAGCCTCCCTCCATTTCTCTATGGAAGTCGCTCATCATTGAAGTTATGACTCTGATCAGGCTGGGACACTATATTGATGGGAGCTCCCGAATTTTTGTGGACAAATGGAAGAAACCACTGGAAGCACTGGGAGTAACCGGTAAACTGGATCCTAATGGACAACAATTATCGACATAATGTTGTAATATTCTAGTGCTGTGTAGTGTTATTATTTTGGATGTGAACCAGCCTTGTATTTGTTGGGGGGAAAAAGTTAAATAAAAGTACAAAAATAAATAAATAATAATAATATTTTAAAACAAAAAAAGGCAAACTGCGCAAAAGATTTATGAAGATGGGGAAAACATGAAATGCACTAAAGACTAATGATGGTTGACCGTGAAACAAGATGAAAAATACCAAGCAGGCTTCACACTACTTAGTTTTGATCTTTGATAATGCTCAAAATAAAGACTGCAAACCACAGGAAAAGGAAGTTTCTTATCACAAATGATGTTCTATCTGTGTCAGTAACACTTGTTTTATCAGCACTACCAATATCTCTGACACTTAAGTTCTTGTTTAATTCATTTATTCAATGGAAACGATTACATGAGCTCTGTTACAGTCTCCTTCATGTTAAAGTTGCCAACGTAACATGATAACTTAACTAACAGCCTAGTACAAAATGGTCTCTACATTTAACTATTGCTAACTGCTCTAGTTACTCAGCACTAGCATTTGTTGTAGCTTAGCTGAAATCCTCCTAATGGCCAGAATACCAAACTCAGGGCTATAAAATGGTCAACCAAAAACTATAATGGATATAATGATACAAGAAAGATAAAGATAAAAGATAAGTAGGGCAAAGAATGGTTTCATCCCAAGAAAGTTCCAAAAAAGCTGGATTCCTTGACATGACTAGCTAGCTAGCTTAGTGGTACCTAGTAACTGAGCATAACAATTAGAATATTATGAATATATTACATTATGTAATATATAACTGAGTGAAAGCCAGTCTTAATAGTATATCAGAATGTATGCTAATGTTACCAGCTCTATCTATCCTAACCCTTACAGAATTTGGATTGTAGTTAAAGGGAGGTAACAAGGCACTCTGTAGTTAGTTAGGGCCCAACAGTGAATTTGTGCCCTGATGCCTCATATATGATTAACACTGCAGTGTTCCTACTAACTAGTTTGGTTTCTTATTAGTAATAACAGGACAAAATATATTTTAAAACTGAATTATTCAGAGGTCAAAGACTCCATAGTAAGTCTCCCTATACAGTCTATTTTACTAATTTCTTTAAAGTGTGCACTGTACATCTGTGGGCTTTTTCTGTATGTTGGAAAAAATAAGTTCTTGGTTTTAATACATGAGCAGTAAGTTAGATCAGGGTGTTTCAGGTAAATGTGACCGCTTTACTCCATCGCATCTAATTTTGCTCTTCCTTCCTTTACTGCAGTAAAGTACAGTGCAGAGTGCCCTTCGAAACGAAAATGAGGAAATGTTCTTATCCTGGTGTTTCTTGCCAGAAGATGTGCTGACGCCTTATTTTTTTGTCTGAGGGGATGTTAACATCCTGCTGCTTAATATCCTCATTGAACTGTGACCAAGAGGGCTGATATGTATTTATTCATTTCTTTACAATTTCCTTTCTACACGACAGAAGTTAAACACCTGATATGATCCATAATTTGCCTTTAAAAACCTTTTATTTCATGACTGTGTCTCAGCAAGCCTGCCTCACAAGTTCATGAATGGATGTTTTAAGGTCAAACACAGTTGGGCAGTATTCTCAACTTTTTGGACTATTAAAGCAAAATTAAGATAAAGTCACTTACATTTTTCTATCCTACAGCAGTTTTAGAGCAGCTGATCTCAGTGCCAGACTGCTTCTGCAGATCCATCAGCTGAAGTCATATTCTTTAGTTCCAGTTGGAAAGTCGTATGTAGCACAAACTATTTACTTGTTGCACATCTGCAAGCTGCTTTGGAACCTATTTCAAACTATAACGCCTCCTTTTGAGTATTGTGCTTTGTTAGATTCAAAGTCATCCAAGATTTTTAGTACATAGACCTATGGTATCAATTTGAAACAACTATGTTGCTTTATTCCTGAGTTACTGCATTTAAATCTTGAGTTTCCACGTTGCCTGCCCACCTGCCTGGTAGGCTGATGACAATACCCCGTCAGCCTTTTACAGCTGAGGGGTAAGAACTATACTTAAAGAAACCAGAAAGAGTAAGACACAAGTTCAATTGACAGAAGATTTGAGCCTGCATATACAAACACAAAGTCCACAAGGTGTCAGAAGGCTAGAGCTGGGGGTAGGGAATGACTGCTATATAACTTACCTCAAACTTTCCCTTCTTCTCTAGAGGCTCGACTTGCGCCTCATTGGACAATGCCGCTTCACTCTTTGGGACGCCCTCCCCCTCCATTTCTTCCACTATCATCACCGTCTCCCACTTCCCAAAGCTGCTGGCAGGGAACATGTCTGATCTCATGCTGTCACCGAAATAAACTACCTGCAGGGTGAAAAATAACAGCCTGGTTACTCTCAGTGAAACAGAATTCTTGCGTAGGCTTAGTGAAAGTCAGTGAAACTGGTTTTTATCTTCTTTTAACATTCACAATGATGACGGTAGCATGTATGAATTCTGACCTATTTCCCACACACACAAAAAAGGGTTTCACTGGTGATTGATGTTAAGAGGTTAAAGCCCTCCAAACTGGAGTGGGGAATTCAGAATGCAGGAGTTTAAAATGAAATGACACAGACCTACTGACACACAGAAGATGGGAAAAGGGCATTAGAGTAACAAGTAGTATAAAATGGAGAAGACTAGAGGTCAGTTCACAGGAATACTACACAGATACATACAGTTTACAGTTGCTGGAATTTTCTATATCTCTTTTTATCCTTTTCACACAAGCCCTCAAAATAGTGTATGTAAAAACAACTGAATAATCAAATAAAACAATAATAGACTTGGAGGGACTTTATACCATTTCACATTCAAAAAACTCTAAGGTTCTAAAATGTTGATGGGTTCCCTCTAATCAACAGGTTGCTTCAGGTCTTTCCGCAGCATTTCTGTTGGATTAAGGCCACAGTTTTGACTTGGCTTTATCATTTTACACTCTTTAGTAATATTTTAATATTTAATAATATTTTGCATTGTGTCATGTCTTATTGCACAATTCACTATCCTTTTTGATTTATTTGATGATTAGAGGCCCTGACTTTTTCCTTTAGAAAACATTCACTCCATCAGTGATGACAAGCTGTCAGACCCAGATGTAGCCAAACAGGTCCAAACCATGACATTACCACCACCGCGTTTCACAGATAGGCTAAGATTTTTAACCACTTTCTTTTAGTTAACATAATTTTTGTAATGAAAACTGAAAGTACATCTCATTTGTCTTTAAAACACAGTTTCAACAGATCCGCAGATGGCAGAACCGCTCTGTCTGGAAAGCAGTGTTTTATCCCTGTCATGCAAACCAGTCTAGCTCAGTTTATACCTAATGGTGGTGTATTTAATGGTCATATATAGCTAAGCTGATTAGTGTAGCAATTCTGAGTCTAGTACGTATTACCGTTTCTACCCAAACCCAATATACAATGATGTAAACCCATACTAGCCGAAACAAATAGTGATCACACACACATATCTCTGCAAATATATGCGTGTTAGATACAACTAAATCAAACCAGAAGGCCATAAAGAGTATGTAAGGCATTCCAGTAGCTGGGGGTTGTCTCTCTCCTCACAGCTCTGTGCTGTGACTCAAGAGCTCCCTTTCACATGTAAACAAACAGACCGGCTAATCTGGGGGGCTGCAGCCCAGAGCCTGTGGTGCAAGGACTGCAGGAGTTATATTTCCACTAACTTTCCCAGAACTGGCCACAGCTGATCCTCGAACCCCAGAAACACCCTGCACCTCTCATTGCTAAGCAGTACTGCTGCCAGAGTTGTGGGATCACTATGATAAATATTTAGAGAGGCCATGGATTCCAGCACAGAGAAAATATATTACAGATAGACTCATTGTTGATGAATACAGTTACACCGACCTCAACTACACTAAGCTCTGCATTAGGGGAAGACCTATAAAGAGAATCAGACTCCAGGCTATGGTTAAATCAGCCAGGCAGACACCTCTTGGTTTGTAAGCATAACGATCACACTGTTCATTGGTTATAAATGCACCCTTTAGTTTTTGTATTTAATTCTTAATTCTCAGCTGTCAAACTTGCTGTGCCGCAGCACAGCTGGTGTTCTAGGAACGGTTTCTTGACTTGATTTCTCTCCAATATTACGATTGGCTAACACAAATACATTGCACTTTTTGCATATAGAACATTTGTGAAAAATATATGGTGGTGTTGGTAGGAATTTCAAACAACATGAGCAGCATCGTGGAAATCCTAAAGGCCTGTGGTACGTAGCTCACTAATAGAGATTCAGTGACCAGTAAGACGCCCTAGCTTTAGGGAAGACTTATTAGAGCAACAAACTCTTTTTCCAGACTAAATGAAGACCTCCTAAATTAGTGAGATGCAGTTCCTCTCCAGTGTACAGGTTATCTGGTGCAAATTAATTAAAATGCTATACAAGTAGAATTGAATTCAAAATTACTTGACGTGCCATCTTATAATACCAAAGTTTTTCAGGATGAATTCTGCAGAACATGTAAGCATGGAACTTTATCTGGTCATGCCTCATTATGTAAGTTGAAAGCCAACCAGAAAATCTAGTATTAATATAAAGTTTGCAGGTGAAAGACTAGGAATCCAATGGGATTCCTTCATGGCAAAAAGCTGCACATGAAAGTTTCCCCTTGGTCAAGTTATGAGAATCAGCCATGTGGGTCTGTAGTTCTTTTATCAGGCAATCAGGCAATGCAAACATATAGAATGACCTTAATGAGGCCATTGTGCTACAGGCAGCATGGAGCCTGGAGCATAAGGGGGGTGGGGGCAACAGACATTTTGTCAGTTACACTGTAATTCACTCTCAGAAACCAGACATTTTTCTTAACTTGTGAAATACTGTCAGCAGAATCAGTACACGTGTTTTTTTTTTCCTTTTTAACCTGTGCCGCTTTTCCCAAAACAACACAGGGAACACAGAATGAACTACCCATACCCAAAGAACCTGTCTGATCATGTCCGATCAGTCCAGTCACAACCCCAGTAGTTTCAGCAGTGTCCTGTAAGTCAATTGTAATCTTCCTTGAATGCCTCTATTCAAGCCACCTGCCTTAAGTCCTGTCAGGTGAAAGTGGAGAGAACTGAAAATACAGAGTGCCTCAGGTCAACCCAGAGGAGTCTTTAAAGCAGCTATAAGTGCAGGTTGACACTAAATTCCACAAGAGCTTTCTCCACGTGGCTGAGGAACAGGGGGAGCATTGAGCACAGAAGTGGGAGGAGGGGGAAGAGGAACTTTCGATGTGGATGGTGATGAGTATTACTACCTGGACTTGGGTTTGCCCAGTGCAGTGCTGGCTGTGCCTGATCTATTACAGATCATTTCTCCTGCCCTAAATTATTTTGTCAGTTTAGATAGAAAAAGTTTATCTGATTATTTTTAAAAGAAAAGTTACATGCTCTTATGGTTCTTAAGGCATTGTTGGCAGCTAAACTACAGATTTCCTTATTCCTCTTATTTCCAAAAGCAAGAAAGCTTCATAGGAAATCATAAAGTGCTAAAAATTTATACATCACCATACCACAACAACCGTAGTAGAAGATTTATATTTCACACACATTGATTTATATTTCAATGTGTACAATTATGTGAGCGAAAATCACATTTCACATTTCTGAATAAATGTCCAAAAACAGTTATACTCGTGTTAAATTTTTTAAGTGTTTACTTGGATCAGTTGTGAGCTTTCTGAAAAATCAGTATAAATTGTGGTTGCCTGTCAGTGGTGTTAAACCCCATTTGTCCAGCCACTAACCAAGCCACTGTCAAAGTTCTTGTCTTAACATCACAATGTCACAGTGTGTGTCCCAGGGTTCTGATGTTCTGGCGGCTGGCTTTTGCCCTCTGATAGGGTCTCCTATGGCAAATTGGTCCTGCGTGAGAGACCAGACAAAGAGCAATTTAGAAGACCCTTATAAGTGTAAGATCAAGGGAACAGGTTGGGGAACAGATCCTAACTGTCATCTGCGCTTATCTGCCAAACGACAGTTCAGAGTACCTGCCTTTTTGGAGTTCCTGGGTGGGTTGCTTGAGAGTGCTCCACCTGGGGATTCTGTTTTCTTACTGGGAGACTTTAATGCTCATGTGGGCAACAACACCGAGACCTGGAGGGGCTTGATTGGAAAGAATGGTCTGCCTGATCAAACCACAGTTTGTCCTTAATGAACACCATGTTCAAACATAAAGGTGTCCATAAGTGCACATGGCACCAGGGTCCCTGATGTAGATGAGGTTCACCCTGAGTTCCTTTGTCACCGATTCTGTTCATAATTTTATTGACAGAATAGCCAGACGTAGCCAAGTGATGGAAGGCTTCCACTTGGGTGGTCTCGGAATCGCATCTCTGCTTTTTGTAGATGATGTTATTCTTTCGGATTCATCAGGGCATGTCTAGGGATGGGTACCGGTGTCCGGTGCCATGATGGCACCGGTTCTGACATAAACGGTAGTAACCAGACCGAAAAGCAGCGCACATTTCGGTGCTTTATTTCAGTGCTTTTTTTTCCTGAGCTGTGATACACTTCTAGCCAATCATTTTACGTTTCCGAGGATAGTAGGCGGGGCCAGGTACATACGTTCTTTTAGAGCAGAGCTACAGATTAAAATGCCCAAGGCAAAGCGGTCAAAAGTCTGGCTGTACTCCACAGCAAAATATGCAAACTCAGCAGCCTGCAACAAGTGCTTTAAGCTGATACTGTCAAAGGAGGTAACACCTCAAATCCGATGAAACACCTGGCGACGCATAGAGTTTTTTTTGTTAAAAGCCCAGAAATGCGCCGTATGATAGCTTGCTGCGAGACCTCACACCGAGCGCATCTACTGTGCGTGGGTTGCCTGTTATCTGACCCGGAGTTAGCAATATCCCCCAAAACCCCCGAAGAGGAGAGTCCTGGCCCCTAGCCCTGCCAGTGTAGCAGAAATGATGAGGATGATGATGCAGCAGCAGCCGTTCTTCTCTGCGTGAGTAGCTTAATGTTCGTGTGTAATTTACGTTGAGTAGGCTAACCACGTTATTACATTAATGCAGGTAAGGTGAACTAGCAAACATGATCATAGCTACATGCGGCTGTCGTCTTGTTTGATGCCAGATGCTCCCTTCACCCTGGCCAAAAAGGCTAAAATGACCAAAGAAAAAGTGGAAAACAGTTAAACATGAGAGGTTTTGGACAAAGTTTGTGTTTTTTCCATTGATTAAGCACTGCTTCCAGCCAAGAGTGATACCATATATGCCTCATAGCTGCAGAAAAGGCTAACATTGTTATCTTTTTACAAAAAACCAGCTGAACATGAGAGGTTTTTGGACCAATTTTGTGTTCTCCATTCTTTAAGCACCGGTTTGAGCACCGTTTGAGCACCGGCACCGTTTCAAAAGTACCGGTTTGGCACCGGTATCGGATAAAACCTAAACGATACCCATCCCTAGGCATGTCCCACTGGTAGAAAGCCCCAGGACATGCTGGAGAGATTACATCTCTTGGCTGGCCTGGGAATACCTTGGTGTTCTCTCGGACAAACTAGAGTAGGTGGCTACGGAGACGGAGGTGTGGGCTCCGTCTCGGAAAAGGAGATGGAGCCCATCTATTTTCTTCTCCTTGTCCGGGACAAGGAGAAGAAAATAGATGGATAACATACATTATTAATTGCTTGTAGAACATTCAAGTGTAATCATTGAGCATACATATTTATATTTCATTGTATTATGTGAAAATCTATCAAATTTAAAGGGACATGATTGTTCCAAATTAGGTCCTTTTAGACACAATTATACATCCCTGTGAGCATACACAGACACACTGGATTATTTAACAGCTTTTTCCTTTAGATGCATTCCAGTATGGGACAGCTCTTCTCTCTACAAAAAGCCACAAGCCAAAAAGCTTTCATTGTAACGTCTAATGGGAGTTTTGTGGCTGGCTTGTAGTTAGACTGTTGAGAGCAGAGACGAGTCAGCATTTTTTCTGGTCTATTTTGTCTGGCATTTTTCCTTTTATGTAGTTGTGTCCTGTGCCCTGTTTTTGACTAAACTGTTGCTTTGATGCCACTTTATGGCTTGTTTTTCTGATACAATTTCATAATTTCACACAGATGGAAGCTTATTTGTCTGGAAGACAGCTGCATTACTTACCAGACACCAAATATAAGCTATTGACTTATAAATACCTACTTTATTTGATAGTTTTCATCCATCCATCCATTCGCTTCTGCTTATCCTTTTCAGGGTTGCTGGGGACGCTGGAGCCTATCCCAGCTGTCATAGGGCGAAAGGCGGGGTACACCCTGGACAGGTCGCCAGTCTGTCGCAGGGCTAACACATAGGGACAGACAACCATTCACACTCACATTCACTCGCACATTCACACCTAGTGGCAATTTGGATTATCCAATCAACCTATCCCCACAAGCTGCATGTCTTTGGACGGTGGGAGGAAGCCGGAGTACCCGGAGAGTAACATGCAAACTCCACACAGAAAGACCCCGGCCTGATGGTGGAATTGAACTCAGGACCTTCTTGCTGTGCGGCAACAGTGCTAACCATCGTGCCACCGTGCTGCCAAAATATTCACGTTTACATCCAACCATTGTCATTTCTGATCTTGTTCCCTCCCAACTAAAATCTTGTCTGTAGATCCTTATTATCTGGCCCTAGCAGATCATAAGCTAGGGGACTCCGAGTGACAATTCCAAACTTGGTTAATTGGGTCAGGTGACGGTATCTGGTGTAAAATCTTTTGACATACGTAGTATTTAATGAAGTATATGAAGTATTTAATTGAAATTTTAAAAAGTTATTTTCATAGAGAAAGAAATCTAGAAAGTTGTATATTTGGCTAATCCCTAAAGCTTCTTAGATTGTTTATTAGGTTTTATTTAATATATCCTTTAAATGATCACATAAAGGTTTAATTAAGGTTGAAAATCACATTTTCAAGACTGTCAACTACCAAAGAGAGCAGCAAATACTATTTTATCCATAAAAACAAACAATACAAATAAATATGTTTGTCTTATTCTACAAATGAGTCAACACAAAGCTTTTTGAGTAGTCAGCAAGATTTTAATCCGAAATACAATTAATGTGGGGGAAATAAACAGTTGTAAAGTAGCACTACTTGTCAGTCAATTATCCAATTATTTTTGATCCTTTCTGTCTATCCTTTCCATTCGGTTTTGTTTTAGTTCTACAGCATTTGGTATAATCACCTTTATTCTTTAACACAGCCTCATCTTACTTGGGCAAGCTTTCTTGTAAATATCTTGTAGTAGTCTTCAGGAATAGTTCTTCAAGTTTCTTCAAGGATGCCCCAAAACTTCTGGATACTCCTTTTTTATTCTATTTTTCTTTTCTCAGTCGAGGTGATCCCACATTCAGTAATGTGGAAACCCGGGTTCTGGTCAGGCCAATCCATGACTGACAGTGTTCTACAGTTTTTTTTTTTATCCAGGTGGGCTTTTACTGGCAGGGTCTTGGATCACTGACATGGGCTATAAAACATTTAAAATCCTTAGACTTTCTAAAAAATCAACAGTGTGCCTTATGTGTGAATTCTGGTTGTGCTTATTGATGTTGAACCGATTTTATGTGGTACACGGCGCTCAAAAGTCTGTCAAAAAATGTTTTAGTACAACTTTGGTAAGCTACGAAGCTGCACTGCTTGATGGATTGTTGGAGCATTACGGCTACCGTAGTCAGGAGCCTCGCGGAGTAATCCGGGTCCAAACTCCACTTAAGGTCCCGAAGTCAAACGAACACGGTGGCATCACCGAGAGTGAAAAACTGTCTAAATTATTTCGTTTTTAATAAAATGATCAGCATTGCCACTTTACCAGGTATAACAATTAAATTTAACATCCACGCATCCATGACAACAAAATTTATTACATTTAACGGAGTTAGAAGTTAGCAAGAAGTTAGCTTGCTAGTTTCCACCTAAACATCATATAGCATGTTCTGACTGAGAGATTTGTGAAAAATTAAAACGTACAGCTCTGCTATCACTTCCAACATAACTGAAGACAGAAAACTAAACAGCAGTGACTTTTGTAGGGTTACTGAAGTTAGACTAGCTGGAATATAATGATGTGCTACATGATCGCTACACAGCTATGTTAGCATAACATAAACACAGTGAAGCTGGAGCATGAACGCTAACTTTTATCCACTCGATAAAAGTTAACGTGAGGGTTCCCAATGGTGTGGGACAAATGCAATCACAAGGCAGGATGCTGTAAACAGACCAAACTTCAGTCAGGAGAACAACTGAGATAATCCATCCACAATATGAGGTTAGTCATTAATATACTGCAACAACATGGGAATAGAGCAGCTGCCAGAGAATTCAACATTAATGAATCAATGGTACAGAAGTGGAGGAACAAGAAGAATGAGTTGAGTGAAGTTTGACATATCTGACTGTTTTGTTTTGCTTAGTGCATCTTATAATCCGGTGCACCTTATGTATGAAAACAGACCCGTTCATTGACAGTGTGCCTTATAATCCGATGAGCCTTATGGTCCGAAAAATACGGTAGTGCAAAAATATTGTTTTACACCTGTCAAACAGTTCTATTGTTGGCACTTTACATACAATCGACTAAATAAATGGGAACAAATTATATGTTTCGCAACAGTACTTTTTATATGCTCGAATGATTCATAAGTGAGTATAAAATGGCTTTGAAAACAATAAAAAAAAAAAAGAGAATTCCTCTTAAAATGATGAAGCACAAGAACTGGAATGAAAATGCGTGAAAAACCAGCCAAAGTCCAAAGACTTTAAAAGACCTTCAAAAAGCCTGGAGAACTAATACTCTAGACCAGGGGTGTTCAACTCCAGGGCTCAAGGGCCGGTGTCCTGCAGGTTTTCGGCTACGTTCACACTGCAGGTCTTAATGCTCAATTCCGATTTTTTGATCAAATCCGATTTTTTTGTCTGCTCATTCACACTACAAATAAAATGCGACAGCAAACACTCTCAAGTGTGAACGCTCAAAGCGGCCGCATGCGCAAAAGAAGATGTCACACACAACGCGCTCTGTTTAGACCCAGAGCAAACAATATTGTTTGACTGATGGCCCTTAATATAAAGATTTTGGACTTCACGTTTCCCAATTTTTGCTTTAAGTTATTTTGTTATTTACACAATAATGTAGATAACCTAATAATGATCCTTATTGCTGTTTTAGAGAGGAGCGGTGCTTCAAAGGATAGTTGCAGATTTCTGTCAGAATCTGCAGATTATGCAGTGTAAGTAAAATGTTAACATTTCTCCAACGTTGTCTTCCCAACAGTTTCACCGGATGGCCAGGAAGCGTTCGCGATGTCTTATCGGGCGCTTGATAATTGGCGTCTGTCTTGTGTCAGTGACGTAAAAGACAGATTTAATGCGACTTGACCGTTCACACAGCAGTCGCTTTCTGAAACATCGGATATGTATCGGATTCAGTACCACATACGAAAGTGACCCAGATCGGATTTGAAAATATTGGATTTGTGCCGTTCACACTGTCATACCATGATCGGATATGGGTCGCATAGGGTCAAAAAAATCGGATTTGATGCGCTTTCGCCTGCAGTGTGAACGTAGCCTTAGATATCACCCTGGGTCACCACACCTGAATCAAATGATTAGTTCATTACCTCTGGAGAACTACAAGACAAGTTGAGGAGGTAATTTAGCCATTTAAATCAGCTGTGTTGGATCAAGGACACATCTAAAACCTGCAGGACAACGGCTCTTGAGGCCAGGAGTTGGACACCGCTGCTCTAGACCACTTTAAAAATGTAAAAAAAACCGTGGCTCCTTGGAAGAAAAAGTCTGAAGCCAAGCATTTAGAAAAGTCTGAAGCCAGAGGTACTTGGCTGGAGTTGACCACAGTATTTAGTTAGTTTAGCTAATTTTTTCCATGTTTAATTTGAGAAGTCATACATATATCTGTATGTACATGACAGAAAATAAGGTTTCCCTTAGTCTTGTCAATTAAACAAACCACTGTCGTGTGGGACTGAATGTTGGTTAACTGTTGTTTTCTTGAGGGAAAGAAGTGTCTCTAAGAATGGCTTATACTGGCTCTATCAGTGAATTCTCAGCATGCTGTCACACCCCTGCCTTGTCAACAGTCATGCCAGGGGCCACGTTCCTCCTCTTCATCACTCTAGTGTGAATCTCCCTGAGCGTATTTATCATGAAGCCTTCATCTCTTTCAGTGCCTGCCAAAAGCTGAAGTTGGAGCTAACCTCAAAGTGAGCCAGAGCTCTGGCTGCCTGCTGTAGTGTATGAGGTGGTTTGTGTACCTTGGGCTCTGGTTTCCCCGTCATTTTCTTGAGCAACTCGTGGAGGTGTGGCCAGTTGCCCTGGGAGTACCAGCCGGGTTTGTCCAGCGACGGCAGACCTTCGCTCTCCTCCACATCGTTCACTGCACAAGCAAAAATGGGTAATATAAAACAGTCGCAGCAGTTTGACCAACAAGCCAGCTGCTGCAGGAGCAGACACACCAGCAAAACCTCCAGTAATCCAGGACAAAACCACACAACTCAGTGGCAGAGGTACAGCGTCATTTGTGCAGGGAAACAAAGAGTAAATCTCAGTGTTTGTGAAAAAACAGAACAGGGAAGTACAAATAGCATCTTATCCTCAGCTCTAATTTGTCTTTTAAATTACTTTATGATTCTTTACTAGGTCTTCAGAATCATTCAACCTTTTAACCCTCTGAGTTGATCATAGGTTGTAAATCTAACCCCAACACGACCCTCACCCTCTATTTCAAAGTCCAAAATTGACTTTTTTGAAAAAAGTTGGAATAATTATTTTCTTATTTCCCCAATTGCCAAAATTTGGAAGAGCATTTTAATGAAAATCATGCAACCACGAAAAATGACATATTCTGATAGCCCAGGCTAAGAATTTGAATTTGGGTTGCGACTGAAGAGGATGTCGACCTCAGAAGGTTAAATTACAGTGCTATTAATCGGGCTAGATTTGCAACTCTTCAAATGTATAAGGCAGGATATGGAAAGATGGAATACATATCCGTTAGGATTTAGTGACAGGATAAATGTGATAAAGATGAATATCTTATCATGATTGCTATATTTATTCCTCTCTCTTCCGATAAGCATACCTCAAACCCAATTCTCAGAATGGGATAAGTATATATCTAGATTTGTCTGGGAAGGCAAGCGGCCAAGGGTACGATACACTACTTTACAGCTTACTAAGGAGAAAGGAGGAATGTCGCTTCCTAATTTAAAAGAATATTTCCGTGCTGCACAGATACGCCAGATAACATATTGGTGTAGTGATGATTACGGGGCTCGCTGGAAGGATGTGGAGCTCTCCACACTCAATGTCCCAATTCAAACAAACATGGGTATAAAAAAGATCCCTGAATACGTAACTAAAGACCAAGATAGGAACCCGATAATATCCTTTACATTAAATGTATTGTATGATACAGTAAAGGAGTTCAGAATTGGTAAAGAGCTTGGTTTGCTAAAATGGATAGCCTTCGATGAAGAATTTGGACCAGGAAAATTGGATCTTGGTTTTAAAAATTGGAATGAAAAGGGAATCACAGCAATTTGTTTATTAATCAAAAAAGGAGAAATTAAAAGTTTTGAAGAATTAAAACGGAAATACAACTTAAAAAACAAGGATTTTTTCAGATACTTACAGGTGAGAGATTACGTTAATAAAAACATAAAAATAAAGGAAGACAAAATCCATCCTATTATAAAAATAATTATACTGGCATATAAAAGTGTTATTCCAAGAACGGTGTCTACCCTATACAAATGTTTGATGGACTCAAGACAGGAATCAACTGTATATGTTAAAGTAAAATGGGAAAGAGAGCTGAGTGAAGAAATGGTAAATGGTAAATGGCCTGTATTTATATAGCGCTTTACTAGTCCCTAAGGACCCCAAAGCACTTTACACATCCAGTCATCCACCCATTCACACACATATAAAAGAGAGGGTGTGGTATGAAACATGGAAAGAACATAAGGTGGAGAGAATTCATCTGGAAAAATCAAATTCGCTATTTTATTACACCTAAGATTAAAAATAAACAAACCAATACACAACAACAATGTTGGAGGCTGTGTGGATGGGATGAACCAGACCATACGCACATTTTCTGGAAATGCAGAAAAATTCACACTTTCTGGGTTAAAATTCACTCGGCTCTCTGTGATATATTAGGTTATATTATTCCTATAACCTGCCTTGTTTTGTATCTAGGGTACTTGGAAGGTACTGTAGATGTAAAGGATCGTTACCTGGCTAAGATTCTCCTTTTGGCAGCAAAGAAGGCCATCACCAAACACTGGCTTAAGACAGAAACACCAGGAAAGCAGCAGTGGGTAGCAATTGTGGAGGACATTATGAAGATGGAGAACCTTACATATAAACTGAAATTAAAGGAAGAACGCTTTTTGAAGGACTGGGGGAAATGGTTGACGTACAGCAGAAGAAAACTGAACTGAATGAAGATGGGCATACAAAAAAAAAAGAAAAAAGAAAAGAATGTGAAATGAACGATGGAAATGTTTGACACCACAGGCATGTTTCCTATTTTTCTTTTTTCTTTTGTTTTACTTTATCTTATTTTTCTAATTATTATTATATATGTATTTATATTTTTATACATATATTTGTTTGTTCTTTTTTCTTTCTAATTTCACTGTCTTGAGTTTGTGACCCTCTTTGTATTTTGTTATTCTGAAAAAACTGTATGCGTAATGGACAAGTGAGTTGTTCAAATAAATAAAATAAGAAGTAAGAAAAAAAAAAAGACAATCGAAATGGTAGAAAACCTCTGAAGTTTCTGTTTGGTTTAGTTTGGTAACTTGATTCCAAGTATTCCATGACTCTACAAAGACGTGAGCTGCTGTTGATAGAAACTGCATTTCGGCAGCCCTTAGCTCAGCTCAGCACTGAAGGGGAAAATCAGACTACGAATGAAAGCAGCACAGTGAAGACTGCCATATTCAGATCCAGCCATGCCCCTCTTGTTTCAATCCAACCTTAACAAACACCACTTGTCAGCCAAGGTATTAACAAATCTCATCTTTTCTCTCCGAAAAGTCAGAGCCATGGTTCTGTGGAGGTAAAACACCCGTGTCATTTTCAGAATACAGAGCTTGTGAATAACAACGCCAATAAGAGTTTTCCACTGGTTGGCTACAGGTTTGATGTTAGCAAAGAAGTTCCTTCTAGAGAAGCTGTTTGTTAGTGCAGATAATAAGCAAAAGTGGAACTGGGATACAGACATGTAATCCCCAATGTTTCAGTAATGATTAACTGCACGATGATCACAACATCACATTTAACAATGCTGGGCAGCTTCCTATAGATCATTTTCAATAACTGACTGTTTGAGTTTAAATTGTAAGAAATAATTGTGTGAAATTACAGAAAATATCCTGTAATTTTACACATTTATACTGTAAATATTTCATATAGTTATAAAAACTAATTCACAGCTTTAAGTATGTATTTTCTTACAGGTTTTTTTTGCTAAAATAAACTTTGTGAAAATGCAAATGTGCAAAAAGAAAACTTTCTGAAGCTGCTATATACTGTATGACTGTTTGACTTTCTGCAGTAAGCCTCCTTAGTCAACCTAAACAATGGCAAACGCTTGCTCCCTGTCTGAATTTACACTCTCCTCTCTGTGAAGCAGGATAGAGGGCTCACTGCATCTAAAACCCAGCAGCAGCATAATGATAAAAGGAGTCCTTCACCCTCTGCGATAAAAAAGACAGTGTTCCACAGAGCGAGTTCAAACTCAGGTTAAATATGCTAGAAACATTTTGACAGGAGAGAAAAAACAGTAAGACGAGGGATGAGCACCTGAACATCTGCGAATCCTCATGCACACGTGTATACTCAGCTGCAAGGACACTGGGGTATGAGAGTGATGGGGTCATGTGGTTTGGATTCAGAGCAGTGCAAATGGTGCAGCTGAGATAAGCAGCAGCTCTTAAGAAGTCCTGTTTCTGTAACACCAGTTTTTTCTTCTACTGGTGACGACTTTCAGGCTTCAGAAACTGACGAATTTGAACAGATAAAACTATCCTGTCCCAGAATGACAGGCACTTTACACTAAATTCAGTCATTCACACACAGGTGATGGCAAGCTACATTGTAGCCACAGCTGCCCTGGGGCGCACTGACAGAGGCGAGGCTGCTGGACACTGGTGCCACCGGGCCCTCTGACCACCACCAGTAGGGCCATCTACAAGTACACCATCCAGGTACTTGTAGAGTACTTTTATGTAGTGTTACCTAATCTGCAGATGATGAGGGAGTAAATGCAATTTGTGAATCTGAATGTCTTCAGAATATAGAAGGAAAGTGGACGTTGTTCTTAAACCAATCATTTACGAGCTGATGATCAGCTCTGCGCGCTCACCTTCATGACAATGAATTGAGCTTGCTTGGTGGGTCTTCAACCATCAGCTCTAGTGTAATAAATTTGAAGTGTTCTAAATAAACTTTATTGGCCAATAAAAATGAGAATATGTCAAGAGTGCAGAACAAGAAGCAACGATTTCAGTTAAAAAAAAAAGAAAGAATAGAGGCCAGATGCCGATGCTACTTCTGCCAGCGTGGCAAAGCTAAGGGCGAGGGAGAGAATATTTCAGTGAGTGGATCATCCCGTCTTCACACATAATGCATCCCCAGTCTTCTTGCTGGCAGCCAGATAATCCAGACATGGGGAGCATACCAGGAAACAACCCCTGTCCCAGGACACACCTTCACCACCAGCATCTAGGAGCAGATGTCTGGGGTTGGGGCAGGTAGGAGAAGCTACATGGAAGCTGCAGATAGTGCTGTCAATAACAGAACGCACAGCTGTTTATAATATTCAGGTTAAATGTAAAATCTGTGGTGGTTATAGCTGGAGTAAGCTCTCATTCCCATCAATAGACTAATAAAGTAATAAAAGCCTGTTGTAAATGGAGCAGCACAGGTGTGGGGTTAGAACAGTTGACGTCAGAAAGAACTCCACCATCTGGTTATCTCCGGGTACTATGGCTTCCTCCCACAGTCCAAACATAAGCAATTATTGGGGTTAGCTTAATTAATATTTCTACATTGTCCATAGGTGTGACTGTGAGTGCGAATGCTTGTCTGTCTCTGTGTGATAGACTGCCGACCTGTCCAGGGTGTACGCCGCCTCTCGCCTTAGGAATGTGTTTACTGAGGTCACAAGTGAGCCAAGGAGGTCAAGGCTCCCTTGCCCTTTAGTTTTGGTGAATAGCCAAGCTTGATATTCTTGGCTGATAAACTTGCATTCCACCCTCTTTTTTTCAAATAAGGTCACTTTCATAATGTAGAATCCAAAACCAGTGGGTTTGTCCATCCTTTAAACACTCTCAATTGCAAACTAAACATGAGCCAGTGTAGTTTGACCTGTTTTAGTCAAATCATCCACAGGGAATGGTCTGGAGGAGCTTTTTACATCTGTAATTAAGCTTTGGCTTAAACTGAAAACGTCCAGAAACCACACCCAATAAGTCGGTGTTAATAACCGCTAACGTACACTCTTATATGTCCTGAAACATTCATATTACAGAGGTCAGCTACAGTAAACTTACACAACACCATTCCTTAAAAAGTATTACCAGATCATTGGACTCAAAGTGATGCCACTTTGCTGTTTAATGTGGCAAAGCCAATATATTCAATTGCAGACATGCAGCAGTAATTACACAATATGACAAACACGTACAAGATAATTGAAAAAAGATGTTTTGTTTTTGTTTAATTAAAAGTATGTTTTATGTGATGGTACTCTTTAAAGTGACAGATTATTATTTTTATATATTTGAAATCATAATAATATTTTAATGTAACATTTAACGACATTTTGAAACCTCCAGTCGGTGCAAAAGTTATATATTTGAGCCTTTTCTACAGATGTTTTCAAGGCTTAAATAACTGAGAAATGGGTGCGGTGATCTTTTACTTACCAAGGGTTCTAAAGGGCCTCTGCTGGGGCACCAAGGAGAAGAATCCTGGCTTAAGGGCATTTGTGATAATGATGTCAAATAGTTCCTCAAAGTCCTTCCTGTAACAGCCAGAGAAAACTCTTTAGACTCGACAACTCGTGGAAAGCATCCAAGTACACAAGTGCACACAGTGAGGCTGAATGAGCCTAAACAATCAGATGATACAGATGATAGAAAACACAGAGCAATAAACAGTGAAGAAATGCAGACTAAAGTAAACACCGACCTACAGTCATGAGGACTTTAGTATACATGTTTATGAGGAAGAATCTTCCTTATAAGGAGAGAAGCCAACAAGTGGCTCATGAAGCAAGACATAAATATTAGTATGTGCCAAGCTTTAATTGCTTCATGACAAAAGTGCTCATTATAGTACAGTACAGTATATAACCGTGGCAAAAATGGGTTTCTGCACATTTTAACAATCATAATTCAGAACTCAAAAGTCTATTTGTACTGAAAAATATATTAATATAATTGTGATCCACACTTTGCAACTATAACTGCTTTAGCTCTTCTGGGAAGGCTTTCCATGAGGTTTAGGAGTGTGTTTATGGGAAAGTCAGACAGTGATGTGTGACTTTGGAAAAGGAAGGGCCATCCCCAAACTGCCTACACTGGGTCAGGGACAAGGAGTTTAACCCTTTCATGCATAGTGGTCACTACAGTGGACAGCTATTCAAAGGCGGTTTTCTTGTATTTGTGTCTGTGTTGATAGTATACTTGCATATAAACCACTACATTGGACACTGCTGTGTCACTCCATACCCTGCCACTCACTGGGTGACAGGGTTATATTTGTTATATTTGTTACATATATTGTTATAAAATATATTTAAAATATATATAAAAATATTTTTGTTATGTTATAGTTCTTTCACATTTTATTTTAGTAGTTTGTCAAATTCATAAGTCAAAACGTATGTTGTCCACCTAAGTGGACAACATACATAGCAGTTTGAAAAGTGCATGTTTAAAAAAATTTAGTTCAATTTTTTTAAATTCAGTTTTGGCTGCCCATATGACCCACTCCCACATTAGCCGAAGAAAATGGATAAACATCTCAACTTTCAGTACTTTATATAAACCAGAAAACATGCTTAGTCAGTGGAATAAACACTCACAGAATCATGAAATGGTGCTATTCTTCTTATAAAAAAAGTCTTCATCCAATTGTACCAAATAGTAATGCCCACTTCACTGGACAGGTTGGTCAGTATTAGCTTGTACTCTCCTGTTGGACAGAGCTGGCTTTCCTGTGCTATTTCTGACAGCCTCGTGTCATTGGTGTTCAGCCACTATTTGCCACACAGCAACTACTGTGGGCCAGTGACGATTTTCTCTTGAAAAGGACGGTGGCATGATGACAAAGGAGAAGCCCCGTTTCTCAATAAAGTGCTTTCTTAACATATCACACATCGTGTGCTGACATGACCCACCAACACATTTCCCTGGAAGAATACACCAACTACCTCAATCAGCACAAACACTCCTCCCTAAACCACTTCAGCCTAATTTCTAAGTCTTACAACAGAAATCTGCTGACCTTGTAAAGGTCTGAGTGTGTGTCAAACACACACACTCAGACAAGCCTCTGCTTTCTATGGAAGACGACAGGAAATGGTGTCAGAGGAGGAAATCCAGAGCAAAACGGCTTTAACCTGAAAACTTCACATGGAGCAACAGCTTCAAGCAATGGAGACTGAAAAAAAACCAAACTATCGACAAGGCCAGAGAAGAGGATAAGAGCCGACAAAGAACAAGAAGGGCTTATCTAAGTCCAAACACAGCAGCAACGTGGACACTGAGTTGTTTCAAGGCCCTGTACTGCTGCTTGATCGAGTGTGAAATGGGGCTTAGGCTACAAAAACAAGGCTCTAACCACACTTTGTATAGTGCAGACAGAGGGAAGCTGGTAATGCACAAAGCCAGTGATTTGAACAGTAGCCCCACCGCTACAATTTAAAAACACAGACCTCATCAGCATCCTGCTGGGCAGGTTTAGAAAGGTCAAGGATGAGTGAGTTGAATGAAAAAAGAATAGGTTAAAAGCCCTATTTGGACTGTTATGGTAAACAAAGCAGATGAGGTTCCAGCTTTGTTAATGGAGGTGCCACTGTGAAGTATTGGTGTGGGCAGTCTTACCCCAGGATGTGTTCACAGATGAGCCTGCAGTAGTCGCTATGGGAGCTGGTGATGAGGAGCAGAACCTGGCCAGCATTTTTCATGCTGCGCAGCCAGGTCTTGACAGAGTCGGAACAACGCTGCAGGTACTGGCCCGGATCCCTCTTCACACTTGGGAAGTATGTCCCTGCATCATCTGTGGGGAAACACAACAGTAGTAAGACAAGTGCACGCTATGTAAACAAAAGTGACACTGCTACTATTTCAAATTCAGATTTCCACAATCTCACACACCTCGACAGAGACTCCAGTAACAAAGCTACAACAGTTATTTACTATGGTAATAGTTGATTACTGTAGCTGTGAAGCACTACTACCATGCCGCTTGGGGCTTCCTATTACACACTGAGTGTTTCTTTTTCACTCTCCCTATGTTTATACACCTCTCTGTATTTAATCATTAGTTAGTGTTACTGTGGCTTTTGTCTTGTGTCACTCTCTTCATCTTTTCATCTCCAACTAGTCATGGCTTTGCCTCCCTGAACCTGCTCAGTTGAAGGTTTCTTTCTTTTAAAAGGGCGTTTTTCCTTCCCGCTGTCACCAACTGCTTGCTCAAAGTGGGCCATTTAATTTTGGGGGTTTTCTCTATATTATTGTAAAGTCTTTACCTTACAAGACAAGACAAAGCCCATTGAGGCCACTATTGTTGTAACTTTGCACTATACAAATCAAAGTCAACTGAATTAAATTGAACTGAACTCATTTGTTATTTACAGTCCAATGCTAGAACACCCTCAGCTGCTGAACATAACAGCATTTCCTTACTACCCACTGACCATCTCATTAAAATTGATCCCCACTGTAACATACGTGTAAGTTACAGTTGTGTCATAGAGCTAAACTGACAGCATGTTTCTGAGTGGCTAACACAGGTCTGTTTTTGCTCTGCTGTACCATCATACAGTGCAAATGTAACACTATATGGAAAGTACCAGCTGTTCACAACTGCTAACGTAGTGTCCATTTTTAAACAGGTAAAAATTTTATTGTCTAATCTGATTTTTTTAAGTAATCTGTGGTCATCTTTATCTTTTTACCTGATATAACACTTTAATAACAAAGGACAGCATGCTGACCTCCAGTTATGGTCACTTATTCTAGGATAAAATTCTTTCAGCTGCGTTAAAACTTTGATACAAGTAACTACCTGTAATGCAACGATGCAGAGAAACAACAAAACAAAGAAAAAGAAAACTGAAATCTGCTACCATAAATATGCCAGAGGAGTCTTTGGGTTACTGAAAGAAACCAGCACAGATGGTAATCAATTAGCTTCTTCGCATATTGTTGCAAAACCCCAAAAAAGCTACAATTCTTTCAAAGACAAACATCAAAGGACACATGCTTCCATTTTTCCTCGTGAGAGACTAAACGTTTACAGATTGAGCAAAGAAAGCTGAAGTGCTTGAACTTTTCCACAATTTATTTTCTGCTGAGCAAGCTTCAAAAAACAAACAAAACTAAACACACAAAAACATGAACTATATTTAAAGATGCCATACAGAAAAAAACATAAAGTTCTCTTTGGAATCTGTGTTCACAAAAGTGGGACCTAAGGGTCATGGCCCTGCTTCTCCATCACTTCACTTCCTGTTAGTATTACCAATTCTGGCTCATTAAAACATGTAACTCAGTTATGTGTCTCATCACTATAAAAACCTATGAATAAAGCATGATATATCAAGAATACAGATACTGCCTGACAACACATAATACACATGAATACATATAATATTGCCATTCTGCATTGTAAAATGTGGAAACATTATCAAATGGTACCTGGAAGTCTTGTAACTGCAAAAATTGTGACTATTTGTAGACCCAATGAATCCTACAGACAAAAGACCTCACAGTTCTGCGATGGAATTGACATAAAGGCAACAATATACAAACAGAAATATGAAGCAGATGGTATTTGCTGACAAACTTTAATAGAAGCTGTGTTTTTTCTTTTGCAAGCAGAAGAAAAAAGAGCTACATTCTACTTATAGTACACTACTTATCTCTATAAGTTAATACCATTTTTAATATCCTGACATCAGCACCCTCAGCAGACTACCTGACACAGTATTTATAGCAGCAGTTCCAAATTCTTTTCTGTTTAGGTCTATTTTTTTTAATCTGACTAAATAAATAGGTATGTAACAACTACTGCCTGTCATGGGAATGATATGGTTGAGCGGTTTCTCAGTCCTGCACCAAGTCTAAAATGTTTGGGCATGCTGGCCTCCAGTGGCCAAATACAGGACTAACACGGAAGAGGAAAAATGCTCTGGTTTTTTCCAAAAAAGGCAGTACAGAGGTCTAAACAGAAGATGGTGACAAACACAAACAAGCAAAAACGGCTCATTTATCTGGTTTATCCGGTCAGTGAGAACCTCTTAATCCGCATTTTTGAAAGTGTTCCAGATGCAAACATTTAAAAAAAAAATCTCGTCTGAAGTTTTAATTGCATCCACAGATCATTACACCTTCAGCTAAACAGCAAAAAGGGGTCTCAACAACCACGGCCGCTCCTCAGGAAGCACAAAGCCTGTCTTGCCTCATTACCCACAATCAGGGAGGTCATCTGTGGGGGATTAGGGGAACTCTCCTAGCAGCAAGATTCCATGAAGTAGTTACATGTGTTTAACAAACATCGACCCCACATGCCAGCACCAGATTTCAATAACACGCCGCAAAGATTCAGAGATGAAGATGGCTAAAAAGATGATATTGGATTCCTTATCCAATACCAGCCACAATAAAACATCATAAAAGCACGTGGTAGTTCTGCTGTAGGTGGTAAATAGTGTCCTGTTGCTAGATCAAGGGAAATTCTAAATCCATAGTGTCCAATTTAGTCAATATTAACAGATAGTGCAAAAATTTGTTTGCAGATATACATGCTGACCACAGACGCTGGTCATATATCGCCTGTTTTGCTGATATGTCAGTGTCAGTCAATACTGGCTGACAGCAGCAGACAGTTGATATATCAGCACATCCCTATAGAGATCAACACTTCCACCCATTCTGCAATTCATATGAACAAAGATGCTAAAAAAAAACAAAACACTCGAGTGTGATCCCAGAACAGGATGATAGCCTCAGCTGAGTGCTGTTTTGTTTTGTTTTATTTCTTTCTGTCTCAGTGACACCTCCCAAAAACAACTCGGTTTTTTCATTTCACAGACGCTCTATATTTTGTTC
>NW_005187566.1:1286890-1288694 GCF_000239375.1 Pundamilia nyererei
GTGTGGTGTTTGAAGATTTTGCTGTAAACAGACCACATGCAGTCAAAGGAGCTCTCCATGCAGGTGAAAAAAGGCATACTTAAGCTGTGAAAACAAGAAAAAATACATCTCAGAAATTGCTACAGTTTGTTACATTCTCTGAGAAAGAAAGAAAGCACTACTGAACTTATGTTCATGGAAGACAACACTTGTGGATGATCGCAGAATCATTTCCATGGTGAAGCGAAACCCCTTAACAGTAGCCAACCAAGTGAACAACACTTTCCAGGAGGTAGGCATATTGATATCCAAGTGTACCATCAAGAGAACTGCATTAAAGTAAGGATTGACACAGGGTTCACTGCAATGTGCAAGCCACTCACAAAACTTGAGAATAGAAAGGCTAGATTGAACTTGCTAAAAAAAAGAAGAAGAAGGAAACATCTAAGGATCTAAGAAAGCCAGCAGAGTTGAGGAAAAACATTTTTTGGACAAATGAAACAGGGATCAACACCAGGATGATGGCAACAAAAAAGTATGGAGAAGGCATGGAACAGCTCATGATCCAAAGCATACCGCATAATCTGTAAAGACACTGTGATGGCTTTACAGAACGAATTCTGAGGTGTTCAGAAACACACTGTCTGGTCAAATACAGCCAAATGCAGTCAAACTGATTGGGCGGCATTTCATAATGCAGCTGGACAATGACCAAAAGCATATAGCCAAAGCAAGCTAGGAGTTTATTAAAGCAAAAAAGTGGATTATTCTTGAATGACCAAGTCAGTCAGCTGATTGTAACCCAACTGAGAGTGGATTTCAGTTGTTCACTAAACTTCGAACTCAAAGGCCCACAAACAAACAGCAACTGAAAGCTTCTGCAGTAAAGGCCTGGCAGTGCATTAAAAAGGAGGAAACGCAGGATCTGGTGATGTCCTTGAGTTCAAGACTTCTTTGAGTTCAAGGCTGTCATTGGCAGCAAAGGGTTTTCAACCAAGTACTAGAAATTAACATTTTATTTTCGGTTATTTAACTTGTCCAGTTACTTTTTAGACATCATTAGATCCAGCACTGCACATGATCTGTTGTTTACTGTTTGTTGAACAGTTAAAAAAATGATGGCGTTACATGTATGTGTGTTTACAGTTTGCTGCTCCCATATGTGTATTCAGGACACGCAATATTTACATTCACCCCTCCCATCTGTGTCTCCAGTGACAGAGCTAGAGAAACACCACAAAATCCACAGCTGACTTCTAAGTCCTGGGTCTCGTCTGTTAGTGTTAGGCTATTTTCATGTTTTAAAATGATCTGTTTGGCACTGGAGTCCCTTTGTCATTGTCTTTTAAACAAATGTATACATATGTTCCACTGCGTGACGTTCCCCACATCAGGGTGGGGATGCACAGTGTTATGTCTGACTTGCCAAATGATGTTGTGGTGGCGCCTTTCTTTGATCAGCCCCATGTTTGCTCACAGATAAGCTAAATATGTGTTTTGCGTACAACATAACAGACGAGGCATGTTCTGCGCTGCGTCAAATAAACAGCAGACTCCTAATGAACTGCTAGTTTAGCTTCCATCAGGTTTTCCTTGGAGGATGAATGATGCTGCCATATCTTAAACAAGGATAAAATAATGGTAATTGCTCATGTGGTTGGATGTTAGAGTGTGATCAGTAGATTTCAGTCTTAAGAATTTAAAATAAGCGTATATTCGCTGGTCTGAAAGGAACGATAATCGCACCTTTTTTTGGAATACAGAGAATGAGCTCTGACTTACTTTTAACATCAGTTCCATCTGACATCAGCAAAAGGAGCCTCTT
>NW_005187566.1:1288714-1289853 GCF_000239375.1 Pundamilia nyererei
ACAGTGGAGCTTCACTATCGAAATAACACTCGTGATAACAAAAAGGCAATATACTCTAAAAACAAAGCTGTCAAAAGGAGGTTCCAACTTAGTCCACAACAAGTTTCACGTCAGGTCAAAAAGCCAATCTTTTTGACATTTCTTGCTTTTTTTGACATTGTAAGTCAATTAAACTGTTCATCCTCTCTACATAAAGGTAAATCACTCAAACAAATGACACAAAAGCTGTCACTTTGAAGTAACTTTCATGACTGAAATAAATAAGAACAACAGCTCAGTTACATAAAGTGCAACTACACCTTCAAATCTGAGTTTGCAAATTAGGTGCCAAAGATTGGAACCCGTTTCCTGTCTAAGGTTTGCTTTTCATTATCGTACCCAGATCTAAAGAAATCTGAGAGACCTTTAGAAAAAGTTTGGACGGGGATTCAATGACAACAAAAATAGTAATAAATAGATTGGTACTTGTACAGCACTCTCTTAGGCTATGTCCACACGTACACGGGTATTTTTGAAAACGGAGATTTTCCGTTTTCATTTTAAAAAAGAATCCCATCCACACGTAAACACAGAAATGAAGAAAAACGCTGCTAGGAACATGCCAAAGCAACAGGTGGCGATATATCCCTAACCGTGCAGAAATGTTGGCCAATCAGAAGTCTAGAAGCCTCGGTGGGAAATAGTAAACAAAGATAGAAGCAGAACCCAGTCCTATGTGTGGAGGGACAGTAACTGTGTGTGTATATGTAAGCATTTAAACACTGCAGAGAGTACAATTAACAGTAACAGTATTGTAGAAATTCATTTCACCGAAACAATAACGTGGCGCACACTGTGACGTCAAAAAATGCGCACACCTTGGACGCTGCGTTTTCTCAGTTTTTCTTGTCCACACGTAAATGCAAAAATGGAGTTTTCAAAAATATCCACCCTGGCAGGCGTTTTTAGAAATCTCCGTTTTCAGTGACCGAAAACGCCGTTTACGTGTGGACGAAAGGTGCAATCGCATAGAAAAATCTGCGTTTTCAAAAATACCCGGGTACATGTGGACGTAGCCTTGGTTAGGGATGGCCAAATAGAAGGTTTATGCACAACTGCAAGTCTCTGGAGGATCCTACACCTTGATGTTCGCAGGGCTC
>NW_005187566.1:1291230-1292588 GCF_000239375.1 Pundamilia nyererei
CTGAATGTACTCCTGTGGCTTGCCAGCAAGTCATGGAGTGGGTGGGAGGTATTATCCAACATTGTCTTTATCTTGGACAACATCCTCCTCTCCGACACCACCCTAAGGGAGTCCAGCTCCATCCCCACAACATTACTGGCCTTGCGGATCAGTTTATTTAGTCTGTTGGCATCTGCGACCCTCAACCTGCTGCCCCAGCATGCAACAACATAGTGGATTGCACTGGCCACAACAGACTCATAGAAAATCCTGAACATTGTCCAACAGATGTTGATGGACCTCAGCTGCTTCAGAAAATAGAGACGGCTCTGGCCTTTCCTGTAAAGTACAGTGGTGTTTTTGGTGTTTTTTTTGTGTACTCCGAGGTATTTATAGTTCTCCACAATGTCCACATTGATCCTCTGGATTGAAACAGGGGTCAAGGTTTTCCTGGTCTTCCTAAAATCCACAATCAATTCCATGGTCTTTGCCACGTTGAGCTGCAGATGATTCTGCTTGCACCACGTGACAAAGGAGTCAACCACAGCCCGGTACTCTGACTCATCACCCTTGCTCATGCGTCCAACCACCCCAGAGTCAATAGCAAACTTCTGAAAATGGCAGGTCTCTGTGCAGTGGTTGAAGTCTGTGGTGTAGAGGGGGAAGAGGGAAGGGGGGGAGGACGGTCCCTTGTGGTGCCCCTATGTTGCTGATTATCTTGTCCGACACACACTGTGGAAGACATACATATTGTTGTCTTCCTGTCAGGTAATCAACAATCCAGGACACCAGAGAAGCATCCATCTGCATCTCTCTTAGTTTATCACCCAGGAGGGTTGGCCTGATGGTGTTGAATGCACTAGAAAAGTCAAAAAACATGACCCTCACAGTGCTTGCCGGCTGGTCAAGATGGGTGTAGACACGATTGAGCCTTGAGGACTCACCCTGTCTGGTCCAACAGACTTGCCGGAGTGGAGTCTCCTTATTTGCCTCTGAACCTGGTTGTGAGTGAAAGTGATAGTTGGGGGAGGGGTGTCAGGACTTTCACTGGAGGCAACAGTGTGGAGAGAGAGGGAGGCCATGTCTACACTAATACATTTTCGTTTGAAAACGCATCTTTTTCCCTCTGTTTTGGCCTTCTGTCCACACTTTTCGGTCAAGGAATATGGAGCGTTTTGAAAACGCTCTCCAAAGCGTTTCCTTGTCGCAGTGTGGACAGCGAACCCGGAGCCTTTTCGAAAACGATGACACATTTTAGTCATGTGATGCAGTCATGTGACCAATTAAACTAAGATAGCGGAAGGCATTACACAGCAGTTGTTTTGTTTGCTCTCAATTTTGACAGCCCTATTAAAGATTAATATCAGTTTGTAAATGCT
>NW_005187566.1:1292988-1295259 GCF_000239375.1 Pundamilia nyererei
TCCTTTCACAACATTTTACAGCCTCCCTTTGGAGCATACAATTGCATATGACGAAAGCCCATTGGCATTTGTGTTCACATATTTTATTCTCCTAGTGATCACTGCTTCATCATTTTAATACCTTTGTCTCTAAAGTCTGGGTTCTATTTTTCACTGCTATAATTAAGTCATAATATCATAATCTACTGATAGTTCCATTAAACTTGGTGATCATTCTTACTCAGCTTTACTGCAAGGTGATCATTTTGCTTTTCTCTCAGGCATCCTGGGCCGTCTCAGAGTTCCAGTCCACGGCTTGGATATAGAAATAGTATTTCTTCTGTTTACGTCAGCAATATAAAAGATGTTGTTGCAACATAAGTCAGTATTTTTGCCATTTTTTTCATCCTGTGTGAACTGATGAGGAGCAGCGATCGTGCACGCTTCCCATGTGTTTTCTAAGACTCATGTATAAAGATGGTAGCCAAACAGGTAGCTATTGTTTATGGAGATTGCACCTTGGAGGATAATTCATCACTGTGAGTGCCATAAACTCCCTGTGATTATAACAAACCAGACTGGACTTGTTCAGGGTTTTACACATTTTGCTTTTTGTGCTTTTCTTTTGTCGGTGTTCTTCTGAGAGTCAGCAAAATGTAGTTAAGATAAATATACATAAATATGTTTAATTTGAAGGGCAATTTCACTTGTGCATTTAACTCTTGTTTACAATAGGCAATGGGATTTTTGAATCAGCATTTTCTTCCCTGTGTATTTCGGTTGCGCTGCACCTACTGAGACTGTGCACGGTGTCACCCTGTATAGGGAATTTAAGATGTGATCTTCCTGAGATCAGACCTTAAAGTATGAATTCCTGCAGTTTTCTTAAGATAGCACTGGCTAAATATAGCTCTGGTTTGGTGTAATGACAGATTGCAGTGTCCCTCACGTTTGCTCTGAGGCGAAAGTGACTGCGCAACTGGCGTCACTGTCCCCCACAGCGATGTGTATAAGGGTGTCCAAAAACCACCGTCCCTTTTTTTTCACAGCTGCCATTGTTCTTTGTGTCGCTTTTTATCTCCACTTCAGTAGCACTTCTTCAGAAAGTAGAAAAACTAAGGGACAGGAGTCTATCTGCCTGCCTAGTGAACAACTCAAAGGTTGCCCTGTTCTCTTTTTCATGTTCCTTGATCATTAAGATAAAACACCCTTTAAAGCACAACACCTCAACGAAAGACCGCTTTGGGAAAGCTATATTCTAATGTATGATAGTCTAATTAATCTACTTAGATCAAACTGGGACAGCAGGCAGATAAACCCTTGGAGGTGTAATTCATCATCTTTCACAAAAAGTTACCTGAAATCTAGCCCTATATTTTTTAGAGATAAAAAGGACCATTTGGGGAAAATACTTTTGGGAGATGGAACGATGGATGGAGGAATTTCCACAACTCATGCATTCCCTACATTCATTGTATGATTTAATAGGACTACAAAATAAAATACTTTACTAATTCAATCTTTAAAATTTCTTCCAGTTTATGAAATTTATTTGATTTATTTTTCCTAGGAAACATCTTCCTAATCTGTCTTAAGGACAAAGTTATCTTATATTAATATTAATGAGGCACTTTGTAACCACAACTTGACTAAACTTGGTTGAGTTTTACAATGAAAACAACTTGTGAGTGTGTGATATTTGTTGAGGTATGTTTCACATTACATTGAACTCTGCAGTCTTACACTAGTCAATATATCCCAGCGTAATGTAACACCTTTGTACCATAATGTTAGGTTTTCCACCACCATCAACAAAACTTTATTGTTCCAGTAGATTCATTGGTGGAACTGACCCCAAGTTGCCCTGATGTATCCAACGGAGTGTGAATACATTATGTTTAAAGTGAAAACACTTGTATGATAGTAAACAAGGCTGTTACTAAGGCTACGTCCACACGTACCCGGGTATTTTTGAAAATGCAGATTTTTCTATGCGCTTGCACCTTTCGTCCACACGTAAACAGCGTTTTCGGTCACTGAAAACGGAGATTTCTAAAACCGCCTGCCAGGGTGGATATTTTCGAAAACTCCATTTTTGCATTTACGTGTGGACAAGAAAAACTGAGAAAATCCAAGGTGTGCGCATTTTTTGACGTCACAGTGTGCGCCATGTTATTGTTTCGGTGAAATGAATTTCTACAATACTGTTACTGTTAATTGTACTCTCTGCAGTGTTTAAATGCTTACATATACACACAGTTACTGTCCCTCCACACATACGACTCGGTTCTG
>NW_005187566.1:1295553-1296431 GCF_000239375.1 Pundamilia nyererei
GAGGCAGTTCACATCCAAACAGCAACTCTGGGAGGCTATTCTGACATCCTGCAAAGACATTCAAGCAGAAACTTTCAAGTTCCATGGATATGAGAATTGTAAAACTGCTATCAAATAAGGGGTCCTATGTTAATATGTAACTTGACCTGTTAAGATGTTTTTGATTGAAATAGCTTTTGATTTCAGTAAAATTGATCTACTAATGCTGCAAAGTCTACAAATAACCATTTTGAGTTCTTTACAACCTAAAAAACTTTTGAAACTCTGTTTGTGTAATATTTTGGAGCAGTGCATTTTAAGTTTTTTATTTTTGAAAGAGATACTGTTTTCATTGGTAGTTTTGTTCAGTAACATTTGAATTATAATCTATTGGTTGATGAATCAAAAATTATACCGACTGTCATTTGAATCAACTGCTTAGGAAAATCAGAGGAAAATATCATTTGCATAATAATTTGCAACACGGTGTAGGTAGAGCTGATTTTTCTGTCTGTGCTCAGACAGCAGTACCTTGTGAATGCTTTACTGTGATACACTGAATATCCCTATAAAGCATATTTCTCTGCTTTCTAAATCTGTTTGAAATCTGTTTCTTGCACAAACTGTAATGAAGTTATGATGGGGTTTTTTTGAATGCCCCATCCGGCACTGTAGCAATCAGAGTTATTGTCTGAAGGCCAAGAAAAATGCCCAACAGATTTATACGGCGTTTGCTATACTGGTCCACTTGATTGTCATATTTTATTTGACATTAATTATTATTATTATCATTATTGTTATTATTGTCTGTGAAGGTTCTCAGTCATCCAGGTCATCGTAGTCAAAGGAGCTTGCAAAGAAAAGCGTCTGGACTTCTTTAAGTTGCTTGAAGACGTTTC
>NW_005187566.1:1299269-1301784 GCF_000239375.1 Pundamilia nyererei
TATTTTAGTCATGTGTTGCAGTCATGTGACCAGTTAAACTAAGATTATGGAGGGCATTATACAGCAATTGTTTTGTTTGCTCTCAATTTTGACAGCCCTATTAAAGATTAATATCAGTTTGTACATGCTGTAGACAGCTTTTCCTCAAAATCTTTAATTCTCACTCGCTTTTGCAACTTTGTACTTTTGTGTTACTTGCAGCAACAACTCCACCTCATTGTTAGTCCATTTAATGTCCGCAATGTTTCAAAGAGCCGTTAAGTAAATAAACGGCAGAAAGTTTCACCCATGCACAATACAGGAATGCAGCGTTTTCGATTGTTTCAGTGTGGATGAACAACTGTTTGGAAACACTTGGAAACGATAGTGTGGACGCGGAGCGTTTTTAGGCGAAAACGCCTATTTCAAATTTATCTGGATTAGTGTAGATGGAGCCTTTGTCTTAGCACCGCTGGCTAAAAAATGCCTTCCTTTAGTCCTGATCCCCCCATTCTTGCCCGTTTAAGATTTGTTCTGTTCCTTTTTTTTTAAATTATTATGATTATGTATTTATTTTATTTTCATGTTTTAAAACGAATTGTTCTGTTCCTACATATATCCACAAAAGTTTTTGACCTTGAACTATTCACAGCACTCTGTAAATCACACCATTCAGTGTTAGTGTCAACACACCCACGGCTACAAAGCTCTAAATGCAGTCGCTTTTGGGAACACAAAGCCCCCGTTTTGGTAAGAGCAGCAATCTTCAGACTGTGTTTACACGTCTCAGCACAGTTTAAAGAGTGCAGTCCAAGAGCTTTGTTTCATTCCTCCACAGCCTCGCTGTGTTCTTTCTTAAGCACCCCTGTAAACAACACATACTTCATTTTGTGAATGGTTTAGCTGACTGCAGCCAAAAGCTACAGAAGAAACATGGACCTATTATTTATTATTACATTTCACAGTGCTGATAAAAAAAGATGCAAATCTGACACTGTACAATTAAATGTAGATGTTGCCTTTTCTGTGATGATGGACCATAAATAAAAGAAAAACCCTACTCAGCTAATTTTACATTCTGTATATTTTCTCTGGGGCTACAAGTTAAAACTTATTTAAGCTACTTTAATGGATATAATGGCTTTTACGTTTTCAAATTTATACCCACTTCCCTAATCTGTGGTGAAAATCAAACCAAAGATATTTACTGTTCGTGAGATAAATGCTATTCGTGACTTGCTGCTTATTCATTTCTGCTGAGGGACGCTCGGTTTCTTTGGATTGGAGGAGGAAAAAAGCTTCTAAACTTCCCTACACATTCTTCCCACCGGCTAAGAATGGTTCTCCCAGCCCAACACCTAAAATAAAACCTAAACCGACAAAAACAACAACAGACCTGAGCGGAGAGCAGCCCAGCGAGGGAAATCCACACAGATTCCAGTATATTTAGGACACAGGCCACCAGCACTGATAAGCATGGGTAATGGTTTAAAATACCATAAAGACATCTTAAAGCACATACTTTATGCCAAGAACCGAGCTTACTGGTTATATTTAAAAAAGCATAGAGAAGGTGAAGGGTTTGTATTTTTATATTTACAGAACATTCTATTTTGCTTGGCTTTTATTCAAAAATAATTCATGGTTTCTGTTTGATTTACACGCAACATGCCTGCCAGTACTTTTCTATTAAATGCTGAGGACTGTGCATTTCTTTTTCAATCAGACTGACTTAATAACTGTTTAAAACACAGGCCCTATTATGGCTAATAGCTAAGGACTTGTTTGCATGGATACAGGCGCTGCGGCACAGAAAAACTCTTTCAAAGTTTGACGTAATTTCCCCCGAAGCAGCTGCCAGGTAACTGCTCCCAAACTTAAAACCCTGCTGAACTAAGCCTATGTGGTCTAGATTTGCACATCAAGGCGTGGATGTCAACCTAATCGCGACCATGTCACTGGTGACTGGTGTATGTATGACTGTCTGTCTTCTGATCATAAAGCTCTCTCAGTGGCATAAACATTTTTGAGCTCTGAGCGCCATTTAATTCCAGAAAAAGGCTGTAAAGAATGTCACCTCAGATGTAATCAACAAGAAGAGCATGTTATGAAGGAGTTTGCCAGTAAACAACAAAACTTTCAAATGACTCCACCTTTCAACAAGACACTGAATCCAATATTTTTTCTCTTCCACAGCGACTCATAATCAGTGAAATACAGCATTTGACTCGGATGTTTGCAGGAGCAGACAGTTGCTATTGCTCTGTCCATTTTTGTGCTTGTGCTTTGTAATTGTGTGTTTGCTAAACACTAGCACTTCTTCCAAAAAAAGAAAAAAAAACATGCATAATAGTGAAGGAGCTGTTTAAGACACTGGGTTTGGCCTCTAACACCTTTTCTCACCGCTGTCACCATCTCCACAGTGAGTTAGCAGCAGGACCAAGTCTGCAGTGCTTCCCAGAGACACTGGACAACCAGTACAATGACTGTAAACAGGAAAGAGCTGTGCTGTCTACCTCTTATGCACCAGGCAAAA
>NW_005187566.1:1313444-1317033 GCF_000239375.1 Pundamilia nyererei
TTTTTCTCTTTGTGTATTATTGTAGGGTCTACCTTACAATATAAAGCGCCTTGAGGCAACTGTTGTTGTGATTTGGCGCTGTATAAATAAAACTGAATTGAATTGAATTGAGAAGAAGAAGGTAAACGCTGTATGGAAGGACTGAGGACTTGAAGCGGGCAAACAGCCTCTTGTTTTGCAGCACCTTTCACTGTAAAACCCCAAAACCATGATAGAAGTGATTTGGCCACCAACACAAATACAAAGACAAATGTGCCATGGAGCTTTGAAATGATCTGCTGTAGAACCTAACTTATTTAAATCCAAAATAATAACTATTAATTCTTATTGAAGCAGTAAGGGTTAGTTAGTTTCTTACACATTGCCTTTGCTCTTGGCTTCAGTTAAATAAAGACTGACACTGTGTATTGTCATGTTGCATAGTGAGGTTGTATTTGCCTAATAGATTGTTTTTTATGTTCTGATGCAAGGAATCTTAGAATTTAGACAATTTCAGAGTGTACTTTCACCCTGGCTGTACACATTAAAGCTACTTTTGGCTGCTACTTTGCCACAACGAGTCACCACAGCGGGAAGCTCCTCATGTTTGATCTCATATATTATTCTTTCACCTCCAAACTGAGCAATGACAATGAGCTTTATGATTTAGATGATTTAGTTTGGTCCTGTTACACAGGGTGTCACAGCCTGCAAAATACAATACACAGTTCAAAGATGGGTGTGGTCTGATCCACGCCAGTGTGTATATGTGAATATGGGTTTCACTAGGTTTACATTCATAGTTTAGTTTATTCATAAAATTCATGTAATCACATTCAGTACAAAGGATTTTTTTGGGGGGGGTGAACTACTGCTTTTGTTGATTTTAGTTTCCAACCTACACAAGACAAAACATGATATAATGTATCGAAGACCAAGACGTGCGAGTGAGTAAAGTATTAAGGTTCTTCTTCAGTCGCAGGGATAGGCAGATTGCAACAGCAGCATGAAAACCTGCTTATTATGAGCTGGAGTTAGAGGTAAGGCTTTGGTACAAATAAAAAGGGCTGGTCATTAAAGCACTCACTCAGCCTTGATTAAGATAATTAGATTTAAAGTAACCCATTACCTGCTCCTGAAATAAATCCTAAAATGAGAGCAAAATCTGATTTGGTAACCATGGACTTCTGTGTTTCTGACTTTAATTTTTCTTTCTCATGAGACCAACCTCTCCATAATTTCATAATGACTCGGGCAAGATTTTGTCAGGATGAAAAAAAAAGGCAAAGAAAATCCAGAAGGATGCAGTGAGGGCTTTAGTTGCTATTCTGAATTACAGTTAGCCTCAGGTTGGTCAAGCCTGCAACCATGATTTTTGTCTTTGGATCCCTGTAATTGCAGCCAAGACTCAGCCAGGAGGTCCAGCTTTAGTCTTTCCAATCATAAAGCTCTAAGTGCCTCTTAGTGGCCTATTTGGTTTATTAAAACGTTAAATCTTAGCCACCGTCACTTCCCATCTCAAACACTCTATCTTTAGCTCTTGCTTTCCACTCTTCCTTGTTTCCTTAGGCACATCAACCTGCAATTATTTTCCTCTTTCTGTCAGGCTGCAGGGCTCAGGACAATATGGAGACAAAAAAAACCCCCAAAAACAAAACCAAACAAACAATGTGTAAAGGAAAAGATAGGAAGATGAGAAAATCTGCATTATATATCACAAATGACAAGAGAATGACTTGGGTCTTAGATGAGGAGGCTACTAAAACGCTGATATAAATATCAGTGACATTTCTTTTTAGATGTTCTCATGTGGCTGGGGTGCACCTAGTCGGTAGCTGTGTATTATTTTGTGGTATTTGCTGAGAGTGGTCTGAAAGGGAATAAATTAGGAAGAGACTGCTGGGGTGAGTCTAATTTTAAAATGATCTAAAGATAACTTCTTGACACCAGACACCAGAGGACACTTTCAGAGGTCTTACAGAGTCCATGCCTCTGTGAGTATTTGGCTACAAATGGAGCCCAAACATTGGTTTGGGGTCAAAAGATTAACAAAGAGCTAGCCTGACTAACTTACTAACATCACATGGGTGTGGATGGCAGCTAAGAAAAAAGTCCACTGCATAAATTTAAATAATTTAAAAAATTAATTTAATTTGGGGTCATCTCTAAAAATCCCTGCGTATGTGCACACAGGATCAGGGAGTTTTCTGGATCCTGGTTGTAGTCCTCTTGCAGTCTGAGTTTTACTAAGAGCAAAAGATTAAAGACATTTGCAATCGAATGCAATCTTGAAACTGTCATTTCATATGATTTAAGTGATGGTTTTTGATGGTCTTTTCATTTCATTCATAAAGTTTTCTGGCACAGAAAATCTTCAGAATCATATTACTTTAATAATCCCTAAGGAAATTATGTAAGTCTTGTAGGTCTTGTCTTGTTGCCCCCTGAAGACGGATGAAATGCTTGTAGGAAGCTCTGGAAAAACCTTAGTAACGCTTTGTTTTCTTTTTTGACTTCTTCTGACTGCAGCAGGTCAAGGCTGGCTGTGTGATGATGTCACAGTTTGCATGCACCAATAACAACAGCATCCAGTCAGCAGGTGATAGGTTCCCAGATTGGAACACATTATCACATTAATATTAAACAGTTTTAACACCTGAGACTAGGGCAGGGCAATATGGCCAAAAATATTTATCACGATATATATTTGAAAATTTGCGATAACGATATAACTGACGATATAATTGACGCGAGACAAAATACTTAACAACTCCACAACTTTACTAGTGCAAAAAGAACAACCACATCAATGTATTTTCACTTAAACAAGCAGCTGTTTTTTATGTGCATTAAAGCTATATAAAAATTTAACAGTGCAAATGCAAATTCCTTGCTGACAGTTTAACTAAAACTTGCATGGTCTACCAAAAAATGTGCTTTGGTGTGTATCTGACGGACGAAAGCCAAACCAGTTCCACACCACTTAAGTTGCACCATTTTTACAAACCAATTCTGGTTCATCCGTTTCACTCAACAATCTGCTTTCGCCCTTCTCATTCTCCGTTACCACCATGCTTTTTCCGCCATGTGCGTATGAAAACAAAGGCACTGAGCATCCGCGTTTTACCCATATTTTATCGCGATATTTCATTTTCTTATCATTGCCTAACATTGTACCGGTATTACCGTGAACGGTATGATATGGCCCAGCCCTACATGAGATCAATGCTAACTTTAATTTTTACACTTTAAAATAAAAGTTTAAGTATAGCTCTCAGTGACATTTTAAAAGTCAATAGAATCTGTTGGATTTTTTGTTAAAGCGTTTATGGTTCTTTTAAAAAAATTTCCATTAACTATAGAAAAGCCAAATTTCAAAATCAGATACTGGGATCGGCACAGCCTGACTCAGATGGATGGCAACATGTTGACAGCAATTAACTGAAAACCTTCTCCAGTCAGCCTGAGCTGGATTGCTGCTGGTTGTAAACAGGATGCCCTCCAGCAGGTGACCTGTGTAATCACCTGGTGATATGAAGCAGTCGCCCAGAGGTTGATAGTGCCTCATGTTTAATTTCTAGGTAATCAAACATAACTAAGGGCAACCAGA